>NW_008677584.1:7628-41518 GCF_000695815.1 Acanthisitta chloris | reverse complement strand
AAGAAATTGATCTATCTGCTGTGTTATCCACTCTGTGCTCTTACGATATTTTTGCGAACTGCTTTCATCAAGCTGGTAAGGATTTGTCAAGGTGTTTACCTGTTGGGAATCTCAACATGATTTCTTGAGGGTGCAATCTGGGGCTGAGTTATGTGTTCTCCTCTTCTGCTCTTCTAACTATTCGTACATCAAAGTCTCCCCCATTGTAATTCTTTCAGGCCTGCTCTTTATTCAGCAGTTGCTGTACAAAACAAATGTATGTTGTGCTTAGAGAATACTGTATATCATATACATTTATCCACCCCATGAAATGAATACATTAAGTGCATATAAGCAGAAATGTCTTGTTGGGGAAAGCTAGTGGTAGCTTGTGCCTCATGCTGCAGAATGCAATATAAGGAGTAGTGTATTAGTGGTGTAAGACAAAATTAAGCAATGAAAATTTCGGATGAGTATCAGGAAATATTTCTTAATAGTGAGTTCAGGCAGTGGAACAGCCTCCCAAGGAACATGATGGAAAGCCCATTGCCCGTGTCAATTAAAACTAGACTAGTTTTAGAACTGGGGAATATACTGTAGGGAACAATCCTGCTCAAGTCTAGATGACCTAATAACTCTTTACCATCTGTAATACTTATGCCTGAGATTCAGAGTTATGGATTGCAATATGATTTCCTCCTGACTGAGAAAGACTGAAACATTTTTCTTTCATGCAGGACTTTTTTTCCCCACACTATCAAAAAATTTCATACACACTAAAAACTAGTAGGGGAAAAGAGAGCAGAATCAGGTCTACTCATGCAGTACTCTCAAACCACTGCTCAGGCAAGAAGTTACCCCACTTAATTTGTACCTGCTACCTTGGAGTGGATCCTAGAAGCAACCCCAGAAATCGTTCCCACAGATGACAACTTGAAGCAGGCCAGGCCTGACAGAGACCGTGGGCAGGGTAGAGTGATGTTTTGGAGACAGAGATCTTCTCTTTAAGCATCAGTGGAAGGATTTGTATTCCTCTTGACCACTGCTGAGTCCTGTCTCATCTTTACCTTCAGTCATTGCTGGGGAGCCATAGCTAACATGTGCAAAACATGAAGTGTTCACTGATGTGCAGTTTTGAGGGGAGTAAAATGTTTCTAGCACATTTTAAATTCCTTTCTTGCAAGAGCCCTGGTAAAGCTCTAACATGACATTATTTTGAAATACAAAGAGGCATTGAGAATAATCAGTGATGCATCACAGAAAGGCCCATTTGTTTCCATTTAACAGGGAAAAGGTTAGAGTACTACATCATCTTGCTGCTTCCATTCTGCACATTTAAGAAACAGTCTGTCCAGCCACTAATTGAGAAGTGAACTTGTATACAGAGAAACCAGTTTAGCCATGTCAGTAAAAGAATTGGTAATTTTTTAAACTACCAAGATGCTGCATTGGTTAAATAAACCCCTTTCAAACTGAGACATAATGTCTATATGCTCCTTAAAGATTTCTTGAGTGAAATATGAAAGCCTGGCTTGTCCTTGCCTCCCTTTCCTCCTGTTGGATTTTTTCCTTTGCAGCATCCTGGAGTTGAGGGAGAAACTTGTGGTAGCATCTGACCTTCTTTCATGGATCAAACACAATATAAAATAGCTGTTGCACTGAAAAGACCTCCTTACCCTCCTAGCAAAGTCAACAGGATTTTTGCCATAAACTTTGTGGACAGCATGTTGAGTACCTAAGGCTTGTACTCTTGCAGTGTGGGCAGGAGGCCAGATGGTCTAGAACTATAAGCCCACATTTCAATGCCTGATAGTTTGCATCCAAACTTTGCAGCCTGTCAAACCTCTACAAACAATCTTTCTGTAAAACAACCTTCTACCCAAATCACTTACAAGTCTCACTCAGTTCGTTCCTTCTTAATATTTTGTTTAAAACCTGCTCCTTCAATATTAGCTTCAATCAGCTTTTTTGAACATTTATTTACACTTATTTGGCTTTGTCTCTTTGCCTTTTCTTTTGTCCCTGATCTCATTTTTATACCCATATGACTCCATTTCTATTTGCATATATGCTGCTATGAAAAAGATAAACTAACTAATGGTGCCAGCCCTCCAGCAAGGACTTTGAGGGACTTTCTTGTCTCTCTGACTAATTCCTTTCGTGGCCTTGAGAAAGTCACTTATCTTGTCTTTCTTAGTTTTCCCATACAAAAAATGGAGTTAACAAGGTTACAGTGACATCCAAGAGATCCTGTTTCTGTTGCACTAAGAAGTCAGCCATCTCCAAATACAGGTTTACTCTATGGGAGTTAATGAAAAGCTATTAAAAGCTAATAATATTGTGGATTAATTTTAGGTTCTGTGGTCAGCACCGACCACATCACCGAGGGGAAAAAACTAGGAGTTAAAATGAAGAGCTGGAAAAGTATTAACTTCTTTTTGTTATTAATCATTGTGTTATTTATTGCCGTTTATCTTGTAATTATTGCTTGGGAAATAAAAAAAATCTATCACTGCTCTGTGCCAGCTCTAACTGCAGCTGTGGATTTAGAGACGAAATTCAGTCTTCAGCCTTTCCCTGGGGCTGATGGACTTCTCCTTTCAAAGTAGGACACTTCTATCTGATGGCATTAACCATAAAATCCCCCATTTCAAGTCTATGATATCCTGAAGGACAACGGCTCATTTCATTTCTTATCAAGAAATCGGGCAGATCAGTCATATTTCCCGAATCAAATGACATTTTCAGAAAATTCATTTGAACCAAAAATGAGGTTTCCTCTCCACAGACTCCAATTAGTTTAAAAGTGGTTTTCTGATGAAAATTCTTGAAATAACTGAGCTGTATAAAGAAAAATCTATATCTATATATGTACGTATATAGATATATGTACACATGCACAGTCACTGTGAAAGCCATAGCCAGAGTACCCTATCAAGCAGTATAAATCTTTAATTTTGGCGATCAGCAGTAATGGTGAAATACCTTAAGAATTTTCCTTGCTTCCTCCTTGTTTTTCTTCCTCTCATCCCATCACTCTGCCTATTCCAGTGGGAGTGAACGCACTCATTTTCTCCCTAAGTACACAAAATTAGCTGCTTATCTGTTGATCTTCTTACATGATCCTTTAAAAATCCTTTCTCTGCATGTGTGTCCAAGGCCGCTTTTGCCTTCAGAGGAAGCCCAGACAAGCCAATCCTCAGCCTTTCCCTTACCCACTCACAGGGGGCCTGGGCCTAATTAAATTGCTCTCAAAGACAAGAAGGGATGAATTTCCTTCTTTCCATCTCCCTTGTCACCCATTTAACTCAGCTGAGATCCATTCATTCCTTTTTAGTTATGTTAAAATGGAAAGGGGGGAGTTGGATTGAGGGGGACGTGCAGGGAAGGGGGAGGAAAGTAGAGGAGGAGGAGCAGAAGGCACATGGGTAGCACTGCCAAGGTGCAGTGTCCCAGGCACAAACAAAGGAGCCAAACCCAAGTAAATGGGAGGTGAGTGGGTAAGTGCAAGCACCAGAGCAGTGCTGGGTTTCTCTGGCTGGGGTCTCCTCTGGTTTTGTCTACTGTCTGGTTTTGTCCTCAAACAGAAGAAAAATGTGACATTAAAGAAGACAAGAAAATATCTAGGGTAGCACTGCCAAGGTGCAGTGTCCCAGGCACAAACAAAGGAGCCAAACCCAAGTAAATGGGAGGTGAGTGGGTAAGTGCAAGCACCAGAGCAGTGCTGGGTTTCTCTGGCTGGGGTCTCCTCTGGTTTTGTCTACTGTCTGGTTTTGTCCTCAAACAGAAGAAAAATGTGACATTAAAGAAGACAAGAAAATATCTATGTACATTTCTGTTATACACTCTGTGCCACATTCAGTTCTTCCCCCACCCCTCCCAAGACCTTTCTCTAATGAACAAGGCCTGGGAAATTAGGACGACCCTTGCCCACCTGTGTGGCATCACCCAGGAGGGACAGAGATGGCCACTTGGGCTCGTCTATAGTTGGTTGCACAGGGAGAACGATGAGGAGTGCCAGGGCAGCAGGACTACTGCAGTGGAGGTGCCTGTGCCTCAGGAGGACAGCCCTGCCCTGCCAAAGTCAGGGTCCCCGTGCGAGCTGAAGCTCAGCAAAGCCTGGGAAGAGCTGAGCAATTAGCCTTTGAAGGTCATCCAAAGTTGTTGTTTTTTCCCTTTATATTTTTTTCCCTTCCTCTCCCCCCCTTCTTTCTTCTCAGTGCTGTATCCTCCTCCTTCATCACCCAAACCCCAAACACATCTGAGGAAGCCATTCAATTAAATCTCTCCTGGCTCCAGCTGGCTCCTGAGTGAAAGGTCAGCAGTGTCCGGGAGGGAGAGGCGTGCGCAAGGAGGAGCTGGAGACGGTGCTGCTACCACAGCCGCCTCAGCCTTCCTCTTGCTTCCCTCCCTCCCCTCACCTCCCCTCTTTAATGATACCCAATGGTCAATCACTCCCCAGCAGAGAGAGAGATGCCCTGAAGCATCATTGTGGTCGGGAGCGATCGATCAGGTTTTTTAAAAAAAGATGATAATGATAACCCGTGGTCATAATGTCAGAGAGTTTGCGGTGCCTCTCGGAGGCTGCGCGCGCTCTGTCTGCCAGCGCCGAGGAGAGGCTTCGAGGGGCTCGAGAAAACCTCTTCCCCCCACTGAGCCCACTTAGCCCTGCCTTAAAGACAGCTAATTAGACCGAGGGCTGTTATGTCTGCTTACAGCAGTGGGGGAGAGCGGGAGCGAGGAGGGCCTCGTGCCAATGGCGAGCAGGACTAGAGCAACCTTTGTTTTAGAGAGGCTTCCAGTTAACTGGAGGTAATCATAGAGAGGCACAGCTATAAATAATACATACCTGTGCTCTGCGACCTGGATGCAGGCCCTCGTAAGGATACTGGGCTATGCAAAGGTGATCCAATGCTCACTACCTTGTGCACTCTTCAAGGGCCTTTATTTTGAGACGGATTAGTGCTCTGCATTGCCAGGCAGACAGAGGTAATCACCGGCCCATGCCAGAGTTGGAGATCTGAAAATCACCGGGAGGTACTTATCAACATGCGATCTGAGCACTCCTGGATGTGTACAGACCTTTTAAAATTCTATTAGTATATGTCTGAGTAGATTGTGGTAAAAATACAAACACTTTTCTAAAGAAAAACTGTCAGTCTCTCTGCCTAAATCTCCTACCCTGCAGCCTAAGCATGGGCTTCTGTTTTTAAGGATAAATGTGATTTGTCTTTTAACTGTTGAGATTACACACTCACTGGAAGGACTGCAGACCCTACTTGAAAGAGGAAATCTTCCCTTTATCCCAGTGTACACTTTATCAGAAAAACAATAATCAAACCTGGGGGCTCTCTGTCCCTTCCTTCCATTGAGGAGATATAGGACAAATAACTCCATAGCAATAATTTCCCATCCCAACACAGATTTCTTTTTGTCGTTGTCACATTATTTTCTGCATCATTTGATGAACAAAACTACATTTTCCTCTGCACCTATTAAACTATTTGATGATGCCTTTTATTTTGCACTATAATTGGGAAAGCAATCATGTGATAAAATATAAGTTTGTTGTGAAATAAAATAAGCGATGTTGAAAACATCCAAATTATATTGTCCAAGAAAGTTTCTCAGATGTTCTGTTCATTTAGGGAAATGGTACTATTATTATTTTTAAGTTTTTTACACTTTGAGGAAGAAATCTGTGAGTATTATAAGATACTTGTAACAGACATAACAGTAATTCCTCAGGATTCTGCCACCACCTCTCTCTTGCATTAAGGTGGGGAGAGAGGGTTAAAATAGCTATGGTTTGAAATAGGACATTTATCTCTTTTCTTTCTTGGGCAGCCAGTTTGAGTGTGTGAAATTTGGATCCATTTGTATGATTGAGCCAGCACAGAAAAGCTGCCAGGAGTATGTGTTAACATGCACTAGAAGGACTGAAAACTTTGTGCAGGCTTTGAGAAAGACACAGAACAACATTTGATACCATTTGGTGTTCTGTGCTAAAGAATCACAACACACCCACGTGGATTTTCTTAATAAAACACTCTACTTTTTGATTAAAAACAGAGGCATAATTTCAGAGAAGGAGCTGAAAGTTGGTCTGACCACTTTGGAAGCCAGGAGAAAATATGCAGCAACTTTGTCCTGTATTCAGTCTCATTAGAGATGGTTTCACCTACAACAGTGGTCACAGCAATTCATTGTATTTTATTGTTCCCAAGCTAGGAAATTGGCCTGAAACCACACAAGTTTATAATCATGCAAGTTTGGAGTGTACATAGCAAGTATATATGGCACTCATTAATTCTTTAACCTGTTAAAATCAAGTACTGCACTAACCATGACGAGGCATCAATAGGCTGGGCTTAATTTCTGGATAAAATGTTGTAATCTCATTTTTCTATAGGGACAAAAGGCTTTTTCATACCCAGGTCCCAGTTAGCTGTGAGTAATGATGTTGTACATAAGGTCAATGATGACATAGCTTTTAGCTACCAGTGACAGTCTATCATGTCTGTTCTGGGGAGATTCCTTAGAGTGAGAAGCCAAAGAAAAAGGCAGAAAATGTAGCCTGTAACCTGTTAAAGGACAGGACTTTTCTATTTAATGAGGGTTGCAGAACTGCTAGGGAGGTGCAGAGCATTCCTCCCTCTCCTGCCCCTCCCTCACTCACCGGAGCTTCGCTGTGAGGATTTGTTAGATGATAGTGAGCCAGGCACAGGTTAAAAGGGTGAAAGTGTTCTGGTCTTCCAGTCTAGCACTGCAGGTTCAGGCTCAGTTTTTCTCCTGAATCTCCTGTTAACTTCCTGCATAATAGGGACAGGGTGGGGAGAGGAGAGGGTAAGTAGAACAGCTCTTAGTTCCCTTTACTATCCTCCAGCTCAATTTTGCTCTTAATGAACTTTGAAATCTGCAGATGGTAAAGTCTTAAAGTCTCATCCAAAGCCACTGAACAACTTCCGCTGGGCTCTGCTTCAGTGTACTCTAATTAATATTTATTTTTTTTATCAAAAGCAAATGTAGGAGTGTAAGCACACTTTCCTACTGTAATCTTCCAGACTAATCCCATTTGCCACAGCCAAGCTGCTAGACCAAATAGCAAAGAGACCTCACACACGAGAAGCCACTGACTCCCAATTAGGCTTTTGAACACCAAGCACTGCTAGATACTATTGAATTATTCCTTGTTCTTCTTATCTTCCTTTAGGAATACAAAATAGCAGGTTAGTTACTCTGGTACCATCCCATTAGAAACACTATAGAGTCCTGTAACTAGAAGTGTGAAACCTTCAGGTGTGTATTTGTCTTGAAATGAACAACAGCAACATGAGGCTGTATCCTGCAGATCTCTCATCTGAGGATGAGAGGTTTCTATCCATTCTAAAAGACTTTTGAAATCTTCCTATCCAGCACCATGTGTAGGATATTGCACTGTTCCCTTCCTGAAACTAAGTTATTAGCTGCTGTTGTAATAATAAACAAATCCAAAGGTTGAGGTATATTTGTTGATTTTCTTAACTACTTTGTTTCTGCTGTACTGAGCTGAAAAGTGCATTTTGTAGTCTAACATCTAAAGCACTTTTCTCTTTCCTGCTTTATTCATGGCTCCTGTTCCATCCCATGTTATCTTTAGACTCTTCAGCACTGTCCAACACACTGTTTAGTTTCTCAGAGAAGTAAGTGGGTGTGAAGTAATGTGCGAGGACATTTTGATTCCATTTGGCTACAAAACATCCCAGGAAAAATGAATTAACCTTAGCACTGGTACCAAATTTTCTATGCATTGAATTTGCAAATTATTCACCCAAATACTGAATTGACTACTCACTGTCTGAATAGATAACAGATGTTCAACCCTAAAATACAGGGGCTTTGGTCATTAAAAATCATTTTAATACTGCATTACTTACATAGTATGACACAAGTGATGCAGGGATGTGGCATACTTAATGCAGAAAGAGCTTAAAAAAAAGTGATTGTAAGCATGACCACATAGTGCTTTATATTTCTTTCCTCCGGGTGATTCTATGTCAGATTTACTCAGAGTTAAAATCAGAGCCTCTCTGCTAAATGCCAGAGCTGTAAAAAACAAAGCCAAGCAAACAACAACACCCTCCCAGCCCACGTAAAAAAAAAAAAAACAAACCCCAAACAACAACCTGAAAAAGAAAATAGTATTGTTGTTTCTGTCATTTAAGTAATTGTTAGACTTATTTGTCACTGACCTCTCTAATCACCTTTGATCTTCTAAATTTAGCAAGTAGTTTTGATTGAATTAATAGCTGAAGTGCACAGTGTAAACTTCTGTATGGTTTCAGAAGGACTGCATATGGAGTTTGATGCTATATACTATAGACAAGGCTGCCAGAGTTTGAGATGTTCCCATGCTTGATAATATCAATTCCAGTTACCAGAAGATTTTAGAAAAAAAAGCAAGTCCCACCTCATATCAAGCAATGTATTCACACATTTGTCTGTTTGCTTCTGTGATCACCTTCTGTTAACCCATTTGTCCTCGCACACCAAGTATTACTGGGTCATAAGTTGACAAGTTCCTCAAATTAATAATAACAACCCCCCCACCAAAACCAGCCCTAAACAAACCACCAAATGCTGAATGCATTGAGCTGCAGATGAGCATTTCTAGAAATGAGGCCCCTGCTGTAGCCCAAGGACTGTGGCCATTGCATCCCTGCCAGTCTTGGCTTATTGCCCTCATGTGGAAACAGTGCCAGTGGGTCCTTAAGCTGTGGTGAGGGTCAATTGCTGCAGTAATCTTCAAACTGCAGGTATCCACTTCATCCTTCAGCCTGCCTGAAAAAATATCAGGCTTCTACCTTTTTCTGAGAGTTAAAGCTATTGTAACCACTCTCTTATGGCCTCTACTGCCTAATTCAGTGCTAAGTAAAGTATGTTTGTACGTTTACAGTGCCATATATAAATGATCATTGCATTAAGCATTTATAGCAAATTTTACTCTTTAAGGTTCCCAAACCACTTTAAGAATTTAAAACCAATGTAAATGATAAAAAGGGATAGGTCTGGTTGAACTACTTATAATGAATAATTAATTTGACAAATCTATTTCTTTCTTCCTATTTGCAAATTATTCAAGTGCGGAGTTGAGTTCTTTTGTTCATCAGTTGAAGTTATTTGATTAATAGTTTAGGCAAAGTATTTCAGTCTACAGATTGCCTGCAAGCTGTTTCGCATGGCAATTATGTCATACATTATCTATTTATAATTGATCATTTTACCTGCAAGACAATGACCTGCTGTAAAGGAAGTGGTTTTATTTCTGCATGTTGTTTGACTAACTTTAAGCAGTCACTTCTGGATTAATGTTCATAAAGAGAACTGAGCATAGCTCAGACCAGGAAAATCTTGAAAAAGCTCATGAAAGCATCTTTGTAGGGCAATAAAACGTAGTCCTTCTTGACAGCTTTCTTGACAACACACTAGAAAGGACCTGCAGGATGTTTCAAGGGCAGAGGAGGGTGACTGGCAATTTTCTGTTTTTCTAGATCAAAGTTGAAGAATGTGAAGTCAAGCCTAGGTGATATTTAAGTTAGCAGGATGTAGGCTGGTACTAATATCTTGTCAGGCATCATCTGACAGGCTGTTGATGATTTCTTACCAGAGGGATGGGAAACTCTGATTCTGTTGACCATCAGTAACAGCCACCCCAGTCAATGAAAAACTGCCAAAAGGGCCTTTAAGTAAGAGTGGAGCTGACAAATAATGAGAAGAAATTCTAGCAAACATGTACTTGGTGCCTACACTTGTGTGTGTGAATTACAACCAGCACACCAAACATGCTACTAAACCAAGACATAAGGGACATATTACATTGTAAATTAATTGCTAAACCAATGTTCCAGCACCTTGGTAATAAGTGAGCAGAGGCAGGATTCATATATGAGAAGAAATGTCATATAGTTAATATTTCCGAGACTTGGTAAGGTGCCATAGTGCTAGAATCTCACTGAAAGTACTTTAACTTTTTTGTCTTCTTAATTAATAAGGGAGAGGGATTGGAGATGGAATGCTGTATCAAATAAAAGGTTGCATGTTGAAGAGTTGAAAATAGTCAATTAACAGGAACTCAGTACTTCTGAATCCAAAGGTAACTCTAGATAGGATATCTGTGTATGTTACAGAGGAAAAAAACAAACCACATACACAGTGGGATGAGCTGCTCTTTCAGCACCTTTCCTTCAATGTGAGGAGAGAAAATCCTGCAACTATCATAGTAGTGTTTAAACTGGGGAATGTTTTCTGAGATTTTGTTTTGCCAGCATCAGGATTCCCTAGAGCTTCTAAAAATTGTAGCAGATAATCTCAGAGTGAGAAGATTCATCTTTCATAAAGAAGTTCAAAACTGAACATAATTTTGATGGACAAAGAGATAAATATTACCTACCAGTGACCATCAAACTGAAACAAGAGTTAAGGACTAGTGATCACAACATGGTTATATTTACTTTATGAGTATGAGCTCTATATAGCATATACTTAGATGTTTTAGAGGGTCAGTTTATCCAAGCTTGTTTTTTTAGGAATGTAAATTTTAATTAGGAAGTATTAATGAATACTGGGAATTGTTCAAGGGCATAAACTTGCACATAAAAATATACAGTAGTCAAAATGTCCTGATTAAAACACAAAAAAGTACTTTGCAAAAATAAAATAGGGATGTATCAAGAGTGGAAACAGAGAGGATAAGTTATATAGTGAGACTTATAAGTAAGTGATAAAAAAATTAACAACTCTGTTAAACATCAATAGCCAATATGGTTAAAAACAACAAGAAGGCAATTTAAAAACATTTTAGCATCAAAAAGAATCTTAGGTCAGATATAGTTCCACTGAAGATGCAGATGGTGGAAATCATAAATAATGATGTAGATAAGGCAGAAATGTTTAATAAATATTTCTGTTCTGCTTGGAATGGAACAGGAGGATGTATCCATCCCATATGATGTTGTGGATGGAAATGAAAGTTTGCCATCTGTAACAAAGAAAGAGGTAAGGCAGCGACTGCTGAAATTGAACATATTCATACCAACAGGCTTAGATTATTTTAGACCCATGAGTCTCAAAGGAGTTAACTAAGAAGCTAAATTTAGCCAGCTTACCAAAATGGAGTAAATGGAGGTATCAATCCTGCCCTGTTGTCTTGTAGGCACCTAATTCTTCTTTTGGAGCCTAGTGGAAATGTCTCTCTCTACAATGCTATGCAAAACAAGTCTTAATGAACAAATACAAAACCTTTAACTTACTGTAGAGTACTCCTTAGGCTGGTACAAACATGGTGGTGTTGATGGTCTTTATTATGAAAATTATGATCTACTTTTACAAAGTGATTTGAATTGCCTGGTTAGCAGCCAAGAACCACCAAAATAGCTTTAAATGCAGCCAAAAGCGAAGGAGTACATTTAGGAAGAACAATTAGGGAGACAATCTCTGAAAACAGTGACTCAGAAAAGGACTTGGGTGAGCTCTTAGCAATTCTCTCTCCACAACATGAGCTCTCACTGCAATGCAGCCTTTGGTGGATAAAAGGAAGCTCACAAGTAGGAACAGGGAGCTAAGCCTCATTGCTGCACCCCACACTGGAATGACCATGTCCAGTTTTTGTGCCTGCCCTTTAGGAAGAATATGGAAAGAAATACTGCATTGTTCTGGACACTGGCATTATTGAAAAAACAAATCTATTACTTGTGCACACTAATGCTCAAACTGGAGCATGGCAGAGTATATCAGTCTGTGAAAAAAAAAAAGTATAGTGAAAATGTTTGCAAAAATTATTTGTGGAATAAAAATGTAGCAAAAATATTTGGGGTTTGATTCAGCAAATCCCTGGAGGAGTTTTTTGTGATGCTTTCAAAGGGACCTGATTTGACTATTAAACTGCAGCAGTTCTGTAGTAGAATTCAGCAGCTGTGGCCTCTGCAGCATGTGTGAAGTTGGAATTGGGAATGATAGAGTCATCTGAAACCAAAGACAAAAGAGAGAAGACAGAATGGACATGGGTAACATATGGGTAGGGTATGGGATGATTTTAGTAGTATTTCAACAAGGACTTGAAATAGTAAGTCATTGAAAAGGTTTTAGCTATGTTTAGTATTTTTTTTAGATTATACAGTGCATTGAGAGAGAAGTGACTGCTTAATTGTTTAAATGGAATACATTTTATGGTTGAAAAGCATAAGCTTGTTTGCTAGGATGGAAGGTACTTCATGTGGATGGATGCTTCTGTTAGCAAAGGACTTGTAAAAGCTTATAGCAATTCCAGCATCTGATGTTACTGGGGAGGAACAGCACCACCTACAATATTTTTGCAGTGTGTCTATATGCAGCAAGTGTTCAGATACTACCAACAGCAAATGTTCAAAACCTGTGGCAGTGGACTGATTTCAGAAGTGTCCTCAAACCTTCTGTTTCAGCAAGGGCAGGTTTGCAAGAGTGCTTGTGAACAAAAACCCACCAACCCTACGTGAACGTTAATGAAGTCACATAAGTGAAATACTGACGTTGGAGGACAGCCAGACCAATTTTTGTGTTTAACAGAGGATCACTTTTTCAGCATCATCAAGGAGTCATCTGTCTTTCAAAGACAAGCTTTGATGGCCTCCATATTCTTCTTCAGCCAGGCTAGCAGCTGTGAGGAAAAGGGCAGCAATAGGCCTGAGTTAAAAAGTGTTCATCAGATTGAAAAGAGTGTAGCTAACTTAGTGACATACTTATCATAGTTTCTAGTTGGTTTGAATTGGAGACAAAACTGGTTCCCATCTTCTTGTAAAATATTACACAGCTGCACTAGCAGTGGAGAGCTTAAAGTGTACAATTACAGGTGATGGGACTTGCCCACACTTCCAATGAGTTCAATAGATTGCTCCAAAATTCTCAGTAGCCTTCAGAAAATCACAGTATTCTCTTGTCCTTCAGAATACAGGCATCAGTACAGTTATGGAGGGATCTCCCAGACAGGTCCACTGTGGATGGGTAGGGCAAGTTACCCCTGAGGATTGTTTTGCAGAGCCTGGATGCCAGTTAGCTGGCAAAATTGAGACTCTTAAACAGTGCTTTTTACTCTTTTTAGGAAAAAGAAATTTCAGCTCTGGAAATCTTGCTGTCTCTTTAAAAGAAATTCTGGGGGGAATTCTGGAGAGCACCTACTTTCTTGCTGAACAAAATGAAGACAAGTTAAAAAGTCCAGCATGGTTCTGAACAGAATGAAGAGTGTGTAGGAGCCAGTGTACAACACTGGTTATGCAGCAGCAATTGATGTTCTAGAATAATATCTTGTCTGAGTCATAGCAGCATAATCATTGCCTAGGTGTGGAGATTTACAGGAACAATTTGGCTCTTCAAATGATTCACTGTGTGGCCCTCAGCAAACTACTTAATTTTGCCTTTCAATTTCCTTGGCTATGAAATGGAGATAATTATATTTCTGGAGCTTTATAAACACTTTGGGATCTATAGCTGGAAAGTACATAAATGTGCTAAGCAACAACCCCAGATTTCTTTTTTTCTAATTAAGACACAACACCAGCTTCACCTACCTTTCATTGTGCAGGTGGACAGCCTGAAGCTGATAGAGTAAAAAATTGGTCTAGAGCAAATTTATAGTAAAACTACCCTCTTTATTATCTTTATTCTTGTGTTTGTTAGGGATTTTTTGTTTTTTATGGTTCATTTTTAAAAGGCTTCTATCAAGTGTCTCTACTTTTCAATAGAAGCAAATATACCAGTGCTGATTGCAGATGTGTCTTTCAGAGTTGTGGTGGCTGCTGCAGTGCAGGGTGTGTTTGGAAGAGGAGCAAGCCAAGTGGAAAAATACCACTGGCAGTGGGAGCAGTTGCTGATTTAGTTATCATTTGAGTATATACAGGTACCAGATCTTCCACCATCATAAGGCAAACATTTCTGGTCTAAAACTTTAACAGCAAATAGTGCTTTGGAATGTAATCATTAAACACTTTGGAACAGAATATAAAGTGCTAAGAAAATTATGGGGGCAGTAAGTTAATTTCCTGACTTACGATTTAGCTGATATAATGATAATGCTGAATTTTTTTCCAATGCACTTCCATTATTCCAAACACTTCCTATAGGATGTATAGTATCATTATATTATTTGATGTTAAGAGTTGCCAGTAACTAAGGGTTCCCCTCTACCTCCCACCCCTTCTTGGCACTTCCCCTTCTCCCAGACAGAGGTTTGCATAGGATGATCAACTCCGAGCTTGAGCACCACAAAAATTACTGTGCAAGGACATTTGGTGCACAGCTCTGACTCCCACCTACCCCTCTGTAGTCATCACCTGCATTTCTCCCAGCCAAAGGTCCAAAACCCAGTGCTAGTGAGAAAAGAAAGTTTATGTATTAATCAAAGTCAAATGTTTTTGTGTTCACAGCTCTCCTGTCCCCTGTTGGGTGTATGTTGCTATTTGCTATAATGTCTGTATTTTATCTGAAAATCAGATGTTATCAATAGGATATTTCTGATTCTACAAAACTAGTGCTAGTGTGGTTGATTTGCTGTAGATTCTCAAACCATCTAAGACAGCTGCATTTGGAAAAAAAAATCTTCTCCTTCCCCAGAATGGAGAGGAAAATTGAATATGTTTTGATCTAATGTGATTGTGATGATACATAAAATGTTTCTCTGGCTGATTTTGCAATTTATTCAGGTTTTTACATAGAAGATTCAAAAGCGAAGTTGTACCTCCCAGATTTACTGATAAATCTTTTTTTCCTCTGTGTAACTGTCACAGGATGACACAGAGAGGTAAAAAGCAAAGTACTGACTGGATAAAAGTAGGACTATCCCTTTCAAAAGCTGGATGTAATAAGAGGAAACTGTCTGGAGCCTACAGTTTACTTTGGTCTAGGGAATCAATTTGTTTCCTATTACCTTCTGGTAATTTGTTCTGTTTCCTAAGTTGAGCCATGAGCTTGGGGTTAACAGGCAGGGAGACAGGATCTCTTCTAGGCTGGAAAGTTTCCAGTAACAACTTCAGAATATTGCTGTCTTACTCCAGTGCTTTCATACTGATGACAAAAGACAACAGTTTGCATGAAAATTTTATCTTAGTTAAACTGAGACATCTCTGCTGATAGAAATTTTGCTGCAACTTAAACTCACTAGAAATCCAAAGTCTTTCTTGATCTACACCTTGCTGATCTCCTGTCTTGTCCTTTTGCACAAGACAAATAGTGCCAGTTCTGCACTCCTTAGGAATGAATCCATGTTTCATCTTGAATCTGAAACACCAGGGAATTAGTGTTCATTGCATTTGTTTGGGCCAGTGTTTATGGTGCCTAGTACTTTGTGACACCTGGCTCCTGAGTGTTCAAACCTTTACTGCACTGAAGGAATTAGATGCACAGCAGAAATTATTCTTCCAGTTTTGCAGCACTAGAAAAACCAAGAAATTGAAAGATAACTTCCTGTTTCTGACTATGTTTCTTGGCTTCCAGTATCATTCTACTCATAAGTCTACAGAAAGAGAAAAATCCTAACCAATAATTCAGTCATCACTCTGATTTAGTTTCCCCAGCAGCTCAACACACTGAGCTAAACAAGGGTCCTGTGCTGCCAAGCTCTAGTTAAAATCCATATGTTCACCAAAATACCATCACTTATGTCATGCAGGTTCTGAATCATTAGGTATGATGTTCACATTATTACTCACTAAACACTTTCTTACACTGTTCAGGCCAATGCATATCAAAATTCATGAATTCTGATAGTTACAAAGAGCTTTTAATGATACCTTCAAAAGATGAAATATATAGGTTTCAAAAAGGTATGCGAAAATATGGATATTAGGCATAATAGTCAGAGGTAGGAGGAGCACACAAGATCAACAAGCCAGACAAGTTCAGAAACCTTTAGTGATTGTGTAGCAATCTGTAATGAAAATTCAAGTACCTCCTCTTTAATGATCCATTTATCTCTTCGACATGATTTTCTATCATTCTAACTGGCATGGCTCCTGTTTCCTAAGTGTTTATTGCAAATTTGTTTTGTCAAACAAGTCTTTAATACCAGACAGATCAGGCTGCTTCCTTGAGATTTTCTCTGCACAAATTCTTTATTCTAAGGAAAACACAGATGAATTATTTTATGTCTGAAGGAGTAATACTGATATGATTCTTGCGGTGGAGAAGGAGGAGAATTTTAAAGTCTCTAAAACGTGGTGAATTGTTTTCATATCAGCAGGTTAAGTGTATGGAGTCATCACTTTTAACCTATACTATGTTTTACATAGATAAGGGTGGAATTCAATCAGGGGGAACAAGATATCTAAAAGGGTAATGTTTTCTCCAATGAAAACTGCTGGTGCATATATCCTCTACATGCATAACCTGAGGCTGGTTCTGCCACAGTGCAGAGTACTCTGTGACATGGCAGCAGTGTACAGTTCTGTTGGTTATTTCCTCTTCAGAAGTAGCCTTGGCTGTTTGGATTTTTATTTTGGCTTTGCATGTGGGATGGAATCACTGTACAATTGCAGCTTCCCTCTGAAACAGTGGGCTACCTTTTTATTTCAAGAACCACAGTCAAATTGAAGACTCTTTAGTATCAAGGAGCATTAATAGCAAAAAAATAACACAAGTTATTAAAACTCAGAGTATCGGGAAACTTTTTTTTAACAAAAGTTTCCTGAAAATCTTAGAAGTTTTTTAATCTAGCTCAGTTATTTGAATCAATATTTACTTAAATTTACAGACATGTTTCTGTGACATCTTATCATGAAAATTTACCCTATGACTTGCAGTACTGATCTCACACCCTTTAAGTCCTGCTCAAAGGGAACTCTGTGAGCAGTTGAGCTGGGGTGTAAATGCAGAGCATGCAGGCACTCCACAGTATCTTCCTGTGCAGAGTCTTTCTATGGGCACCTCACTCCGTTTTGAAGGTGCTGCATCACTGCAGAAAGAGAGAGCTGTTGCAGAATAGCTAATAACCTTGTAAATTCACACTCTCTAGTGCAAAAACTTCCCTGAACCATTAGTAAGTCATTTTTATTGATTTCAGATCCCATTAACCTTAAAGAGATTCCTCACTCATGGTAGAATCACTCAGGAAGGCAAGAGCGAACCCTAAACTTGAAGCTTTGAGCCCTAAAAAGCATTCACTTAGCTCTCTGCCTTTTCCCAGCCTTGCACATTCTGAATATTTCTACTCCCCTTACTGTTCCTTGTGACTTACTCCAAGAGAGACCTGGAGAGCAGAGCAAAGACAGAAAGTGATGATAGCAAGCTGGAAAAGCAGCACCTCTAAGCTTTGTGATAGTGGAATGTGGTAGAGTGTGGGAACATTGGTGAGGCAATGGGATTTCCTTGCCTTTCAGACTCAGATCCATTGTGAACTTTAAAAGTAAATGGGAATTCTGAGGGGAAAAAACTGTAATACTGTGTGTTTTATATATTATGTATGTTTTCGGGAAGGCCTCAATTCTTCAGACTGGAATTCTGAGCACCCCATATGTCATGGGATGCCTGAAAATACTAACTGCTATTGAAGTCTAACCAAGTCTTCTCTGTAGTGATTTAGATGAATTTGGGAAGTCAGTGTTGGGAAAAACTATTTTCTGTATTACTTTCAACCTGGACTTGTAGTAAGATTTCTTCTCCATAAGCATATGCATTAGATGGAAAAGCAAATCCTCCCTACTTCAGACTTTTTTTACAAAAACAAACAAACCATGATCTGAGAAATCTTAAAACAGGACTGATGCTGACTGTAAGTGTCATTCTGACAGGTTCTAGTTACACTACTGCTGACTGTGATGATATACCTGAGTAAAGACTGCAGCATTATTTGGGAAGAAAGTAATCTCAAATTACCTCAGATCATAACTTTAACAATAAAAAAGCAATAGTAATGATGACAAACATTTATTTTGTGATTGTATATTTATCCCCATAATGAGAATATAACTTTATTTCCTTCAAAACAATAATATCCTTTCTTCAATTATTTGCAAATTCCCAACATTGTATTTTTATGTACTGTGCTATAATCCTTACACATTAGCTTCTTTTTCTTTCTCTCACTCAACAAATTGAATTTAAAAAATAGTGATGACAAACATATATAGAGTTACCTATACCTTTTCCCAGCAAGATGACAAAGAGAATTTTATCATATTTCTCTGTTCAGGGAATAAGCAATACCTTTGTAAACTGGGAACCTAATATTGTAGATGAGTTAACTGTTTTTTTACAGATTATTCTTACCAAATTCTGTAGTTCTTGTATCAATAGTGACATATAAGGGAGGAATAAACCATAGTCCAGCACTGGACCTGGCTCTGTATGTGCACACACTGAATTCACGTGTCATTATTTCTCTATAGGGAAAGTCTAGGTTGGATATGAGAAAAAGTTTTTTACTATAAGGGTGATGAGACACTGGCACAGGTTGCCCAGGGACGTGGTGGCTGCCTCAACCCTGGCAGTGTTCAAGGCCAGGCTGGATGAGCCTTGAGCAACCTGATCTAATGAGGTGTCCCTGCCCAGGGCAGGGGGTTGGGACTGGATGATCTGTAAGATCCATTCCAACCTCTAAATTCTATGATTCTATAATTATTTCTGTATGCAGATGCATCAAATATCTCCCTTACTGTCCCTGAAGAAGCTTCTGAATCATTTTCATGATTAATAGACTGAAATCAGAAAATACAGAACAATGTAAGAGGATGTTCACTGCTTTAGCATAAGTTCAAATGACCTAATTTATTGCTTTGATGTGATGTTTATCTTATGACTCAAGTATTTTACAGACTAACCCAAAAGATGTGATTAAAACAGAAAACAGCTGCAATGTTTGATTAAGGTAAATCAGACCCAGCAAGTGTGCCTTATAAGCTTTTGGCTATTGTGCTAAGCATTTTTTGCAGCCCTCTCACCTTATTGTACCACTGCAGTGCCCACGTGAAACAGATCCCCAAACACTTGCTTTACTTTACTCATTCACACTCGTGCTTTAAGTTACCTGCATGTTTATGTCTCTTGAAGACTTGCCCATTCCCAACGCAGGATTTAACAGTCCTTGTACTGCTGACATTTTGCAGGCTGTTATTCTGTGGGCTGAATTTGAAGCCTTTTTTCAGTTGAGTAAAATAGAACACTGTTTTACTGTTTGCAGTTTATCGGAGGTATGTTAAGCTCCACTGAGGCTTCAGGGATCAAAAAAATCAAGCAAAGACAGAAAGAAGAGAGAAGTGAATCAGTTGGGTTATATTAGTAAATAATTTAGAGTGCTTAAAATAACAATGTTCACACATTTTTAATTTAAAGCCTGCTAAATCCTTTTAAAATTCATTTGTATTTGCAATTACTTAAACTGTGAGCTGTGCACTGGAGGGAGTGAAACTATAGATTTTAAGTACGTAGCTGGAGGTAATATATAAATTCAATTGATCAGTCTGGCAGAGAATTGATGCCACAATTTGTACCCAGTGGCACTTTCTCTTTCTTACCCGACTGGCTTAGAACATTATCAGAAAGTCAATATGATACGCCAATACAGTGATATACTTGCAGTCATAAGTCCCTCGTTTAGATTAAACCCTGGTGCTCACGACGTGGATTGCAGTGGACAGACAGCCTGACTCCAGCCCACTAGGAGCCCTCCTGAAAGCACTCAACTCGACTTAACTTCCCAGGTTTCATACGGTTATCAATGGCCCCAGCAGCCAGCCAAACCAGTAACAGAGGATGTCTGTCTCTGCAAGGCAGTGCAGTGGGCAGGGAATAGTGCCTGTGCAATGCTCCAGTCTGGCTGCAGTCCCCTCTCTATCAGCTGCCTGTCTCTGACAGGCTTTGCACTCATCGTGATCAGGTTTCCTTTATAACTCTTCTTTAGTCTCATGTTTAGGTTCTCTCTCTTCCTTGTAATTTATTAATGATTTCACCTCCTCTGCATTATCTTTTGAAACCCTTCCATTTTATAAAAGGCATCTTTATGAAGCCTGATGAGAAATGACTTCCCAACTCTGCCTTTCCAGAATGTGACTTTCTGTGTTTGTGGCTTCCTTGAGAACTGGATTGGGCTGCTAGCCATTAATTTCAAACAAAACACTGGAGTTAAAAAACCCATTATGTCTGGTGTGACATGTAAAACTAGAAGGTCACCCACAAATCTGCCCTGCATATATTTTCCTCACAGTTTTGTGTAGTCTGTACGGTACCATCTGACGCATCAGCGCACGTGTTAATTTTTCCCTCAGCAATGACCCTTACCTCCCCACCTACAGAACATGTGATGCTTAGAATCAGAGAAATAGCGAGGAGAGCTGTTGGGTCAACAGTTGTTTAACCCTCCCTGTGATAATGCAGAATTATTCTAGCCAGTACAACACAAGTACTTTGTTTTGTGCAGCTTTAAGTGACACAGCTGATTAGCTCTTCCACGACTTTCCCCTTCTGACACTCTACTAGACTTCATTGCTAGGAATCTTTTTCTGGTCCTTAGATTAAATTCTTCTGTGCTCTTGTTTATACCTGATATACTCCTGATCATTTAGTGTCTCAGAAACAGCTCCCACTTTTAGTGGTCTTTCTGAATACTTCTCTGTAATTCTTGTGGGGTTTACTGTATAATATTCTTTAGGAATGGACTGTTTTCAGAGGCATGGAACCACTCTTTGTTCCCTTGATGCAAGGGAACAAGGTGACAAGGGCTAGGAAACACCTCTCATGTTACAGTTAGTGCATAAAGGGGAAATATTTTATACATTGTCTCACCAATGAAAGAGAATTGTGTCTATTTTCTTAGCTGAAAAAGACAGTTTTGGACCCCCACAGTACATCCATGTACTGCACTTTGCAGGATTATATTTTCTATTTTCACTAATGTGATTCCATGTAATATCTGGAAAATGAAAGTGCCATAGTTATTTGGTGACCTGCTAAAGTCAATTGCAGGCAAGTCCACATGGGTAAAGCTCTCTTGAAAACACTCATACATGCACTTGCCTTTATGTTCATGAGTAGTTATGTTGTTTTCACGGATAAAGGAAAGCTGAAATGGAAGTGTCAAAAGGACAAGGGTTTAGGCCACAGCCACAGGGCTAGGCAGTCAAATGTTTGTGTAGCACAGAAGATGCACATAAATTTCCTGTGCCCTGCATATGTCCATGTCAATGACTTAAGTAGAGTGTGGGACCTCTAACCTTCAGGAATAAGATGAGCTATACTTGTTCTGATGCTGTTTCATACTGATCTGTTCAATCTTCAGTGACAAAATCCTCTAACTGTAGATTTGATTCTACTCATGACAACAAACCCTTTTTGTTAGGCTGAGATCAGGATAGAACCAGCCTCTTAATCCATTTGGCTTTTCTATTTTTGTACATTGATTGCTTATCAGGAAATAAATAAATGTGAAGGTAAAGGACTTGTGCACATCAGGGTGAAAAGCAATAGCCATTAAGCCTGTAACTTACAGTATATGCCCTTTTAGCAATAAGGACACTGCTTGAAATTGTCAGTGTGACAGATTTACTCTTAATAGCTTAAGCAAATTTCACAGTTTACCCAGGTCATTTTGAAGTAAGAAACATTAATGTGTTTGGAATAAAAATTAAAGATTATAAACTTCATGCACATCTGCAGAGAGTCAGCCATATGCTTCATGTGTTTATTTAAAATATTAGGAGGTGCTTGTTGGGATAGAATATGTTTCCTCTGTGTCTATAATATAAATAACCTAAAGACATTTAAATACATTTTGACATTTAAGCATATGTTTAAAGCACTTTTAACATATTGATTCAGTCCTGTTCTACCACCACACACCCAAGACTAGTGAGTGTAGTAGCCTGGAGAAGGTTGTGTAGGGACCTCATAGCAACCTTCCAGTATTTGAAGGGCTCCAGGGAAGCTGCAGGGGGACTCTTGGTTAGGAACTGCAGTGATAGGACAGGGAGCAATGGTGATAACTCGAAAGAGGGAAAATTTAGATTAGAAATGAGGAAAAAGGTTTTTAATGTGAGGGTGGTGAGACACTGGCACAGGTTGCCCAGGGAGGCTGTGGCTGCCCCAAACCTGGCAGTGTTCAAGGCCAGGTTGGCTAAAGCCTTGAGCAACCTGCTCTGGTGGGAGATGTTCCTGCCCAGGGCAGGGGGTTGGCACTAGATGATCTCTAAGGTTCATTCCAACCCCTTAACTCTGAGCTTTGAACTGTGAACCCCTATAGTGTGAACTTTCCCTTCATAACTGCTTGTCCAATGCACAGTGCTTTATGTTGGTTCCTATTGTACCAAGTAGTGGAGGAAAACAAGGAAGGAAGGGAGAGAAGGAAGGAAAAAAAGGACTAGGGTGTATGTACCTGCAGTGTACAGTGAAGTAGTGGTTGTCTTTTCTCATGAAACTGGTCTACTCTTGCCTCTGCTGCTTTTGTTTCCTTGTGGGGTTGGAAGGGCTTCCACCATTTCACAGCACTGTGCAGCAGCAGCCTCCTAGGCAAGTGTAATTCAGACAGAAGGTACCACTGGATTAAGTACAAGTTTCATTTTGGACCCACATTTTTTTATTCCAAGTGTTTATTCCAGCATCTTAGGATTTTGCTCTAACTGACACAGCTCAAAGGTGATCACTCTTGAAGCAGTACAGTAATGTTAAGCAAACTTGTTTAGTGAAAATCAGTTGCTCCTAAAAGCAGAGTGCCAACAGCTTAGTTTGCTCCTGGTGTTGTTGTTGCTACAAGGAGAGCAGTGGAACACTTTAGAGAAACAAAAGTGGCATAAATGAAGCTTTAGGTCTATTCTACTGGATGCCGATCCTCTGAAACTAATCCTGGAAAATAATTCAGCATGTGCTTTAATAGGGAGAATGGTTCACCTACTCTTAGCTAACTTTTCAGGGATTGCTCAGGCATGTACAGTTAAACACACACCTAATCACTCTGCTGGACTGGGCCAGAACACTTAGCATTCTGTAGGATTGAGCCCTGAGTGTCTAATTACCATAAAAAATATACGGTGGGGAATGATTATGCACTGGTAGGGGGGATGGTAGAGTAACCCTAATAAATCTTTTTGATCTTTAATTTCTCTACTAAAGTATAAATCAGCTCTGTATTTTTCTAAAGCCTGGGTTGGTAACAGATATTAATGTAGCTGAGGCTAAAATGAAGATGGTGTGTCTGAATATTATTGCAAGGAGTTGACTGTATCACTGAGGGTGGGGTTTGGTGGGTAGGAGAAGAGAGTGTGTTGAACTAGCACAGACTTAGCTGTGAAACAGGATGCACACCACAGCATGTACTTCCAGGGAAGGGACAGTCTTCCTCTAGCCCCCTAGTAAATCTATCCAGGACAATGTGTTGATGATAACTAGAAGATACATTTTTGGGGGGAGGAGAATGAGTCTGAATCTCTATGTGTTAAAGATGAGGTCTAAGATTACTCTGGCTGCTTATCTCAACTTTACTAATAATAATCTTTTAAGGCTGTAGATCCAGATTTCCAGTGAGCATGAGTTTGCCAAGCACCACACTTTTGATGTGGGTTAGGCATAAGAAATGAATGTAGGCAACCTTAATTCTCTGCTACCATTTTTGTGCGTATGGGAATATATTTATATGCACATATACTCACAGACATACAAGTAAAATATAGCAAAGTTGCATTAATTTTACATTGATTCAAAATATTTACAGTTTCAGTTAAGATGATCATGCTAAAGTGACAGAAAATAGTAAGTATTAACATTGCACTGTAAGTAATGACAAGTGCTGTAGATCCTCACAGAAAAAAACACAATTGCCTGTGGCATCCACACAGTATTTAAATTGGTAATCTCAAAAGAGAGGATGCTTAGATTTTCAGGCTTGTTTTGGGAAACTCTTATCTTAGATGAGAGTTGTAAGTTTAGGGGGAGTTCATAATTTAAAGTCTGTTTTGTTTTTTCTTCTTGAGAGCTAAGAGACTGATGTCAGAACTTTTTGGATAGGAGCAATTTTCACTATCTTTTGGTGTATTGATATTTAACTGCAATGTTTAAGTCTCAGAATGATCTCACACTTCAAAAGGTGAGAGAGAGTTGCAAAAGGTGAAGATCCATTTCACCTGTATAGATCCATTATATATTCATTTCATGATCTTTGCCCTTATTTTTTTATTTGCTTCTAATTTTTTATACTACATGCTGATTAAACACTTCTTGCCACACCCATGAAAGCTGAGTTTCAACTGATAGGTAAGATAATGTGTTAGCAATGCCTATTCTCTCCAAGTCTAAGTGGTGAAAGGCATTTCATACCCCTTTGTTTGAGCTTTTCCTGGGTATGCTTACATCAAGTGGGTTCCTAGTGTTCAACAGTTCAGCACACTGTATGATCAGAGTTTTATAGTCCTCGCAGCCTAGAGAAAGGAAGGAGAATGATGTCTCTCTCTAAAATCTGAGCACAGGGGGATATGCGGAGAAAGTAAATGACTGAAATATTTACAGTTGTCTGGGAATATGCAAAGAGTTATTTTAAATGCTGCAGATGTGTGTGACATTGTGACCTGGGATTTTTTTCCCCTAGTGGAAAACAGCAAGTCCTGAAACACTTCAGTGCTGGGTGAGCAGCTATAAACATCTCAAAGCATTGTTTAACAATGCCTTTTGCATATAAATATCTTTTAATACTTTTCCACTTAAGTAGCTGTTCCTCAGTCAGGGAGTCTCATTGATTACTCACTTGGGTAGCAGATGAAAGAGAACTGAGGATCCTGTCCATGATGTACTGAGAAAATCCACAAAGGAATCATGTTGTGTAGGGTAACTGAGATTGCTCTGTGCCACATGCATTTAGGTCTGTATTTGCTAAAGTCATCCACCTAAAGGAGGTAACACATACAGAGGGTAGAGTTAGAGCTGATGGAGGAAAGCACCAACCTACCATACTTAGTGTTATTTACAAGCACATTTGACATGTCTTAGTTTCTTAAATTATATTTAAGTTGTTAATAGAGATAAAAATCTCAGATTTTTTTTCCTTGACTTCAAGGATATCAGAATAATTATTCAAGGGAACACATCAGGTCAAGTGTTAACAATACGTGCTTTAAATTTTTTTTTAAAAAAAATGGAAAGCAAAGCAACACACACAGGAACCAACCATCTGTTCCAAAGAGCTCTTACAGGCACATCAGTCTTGGTAAGGAGTTAAAAAACACAGCACAATTTCTGTGTTAAGATTTATTAAAAGAATTAACAGATTTACCTCAATTAAATGATCCAGAGTAACTTTTGTACAGTGTATATTTACAATGAAATTATCATAGCCAGAAATGACAAAATGAACAGATCTTCTCCTATGGTTAGGCTTGTGTGGAAATAAAATTACTTAAGACAAACAACAGTTTTCAAAAACAGTAGCTTCAAAATGTGATGTAAAGTGACTCAATTCCTTTGGTGTAGAGTCTATGAAATATTAAGAGAGCTTGGATTTTCCTCTCATTGCTGATTGACTGAAGTACAATGAGTTTCAGCATAAAAGTCACTGAAGGCAAAAGAAGTCAGAAATTATTTTTTGGTTGGAAAAATCCTCAGCAATTCTATTGTCCATAGCTGGGGTTGCAAGCCTTCAGCTAGTTCTTTTATTCAAGGCTTAAGTTTTTTGTGTGTTAACTGCAAAGTAAACTAACTCTGGGCTAGGGTCTCAGTAGCAAGGAGCTTAAATTTCCTTAGGAACTACACTATTAACTGGTTCATTCAGGTCTTGAGGCAGAAAGTAAATAGTGAACATTATTTTTCTGGTGACCCTGATGGTGTAAAGATACTTTAAAAGAGGAGAAGAAAGAGGTGAGGTGAAAATAGGATAGAATACAGACTGCTCTGAAGGAGAAACGAGGCAAATTAAGTATGCATGAGTTATCTTTTCATGGTGTATTCTATAATACAGTCATTGCATTTCAAGTTGCATCTTAAATGTGAACTGGGTAACATTTTGGACAAAGTCCTGGGAAACAGTGTATGAATTCATATAATCCATGTGCTCAGGGAAGGACTACAGATCCAGAGGCCTGGAGAGCATTAATCTGGTGCTCAGTTATGTTATGGTCTGGATCATAGTGTGTTATTGTGGCCTTGTGCTCCACTCATAGAGCATTTGGCTTGTAGCATTTTGCTCTGTGCGTTTCTACTAAACAGTCACACCATACTCATCCCTCTAACCATGTACTCTCTGCTTCTCTGTTCTTTGTGTCTTCTGCTGAACTCCCTTGTGTTTTCAGTACTCATTGGAGGTCTATGGGACTGGATATTAATTAGTCTTCCCAGCATGAAGTCCCTCAGTACATTATTACAGCAATGAAAATATCACCACTTGTGTAAGTGTTTAATCTTAGTCAACCTATCTGTAGGTTTTGATATGAAGTTAGGGTTAATCCCAGACTGAAGATCTACAGATTTGAGAGGTATTCAGATCAGCAACTGTATAGGCAGTTCAGGTTTATTAGTAGTAAGAATTATGCTTGGGCTTGACTCTTCTCTCTGGATAGATCCTGAAATGTGCTGATCTTTTGCTCTTTTAACAGAGCCAGAAAAAAAACATAGCATGGATCTTTGTGAGAGGCACTATCTTGCCTCTTTTATTCAGCACAATGCACTGAACATGTTGTGTGCAGTTTTCCATATTTAATGGCTCTTTTATCAAACATAGTTGCTTTAAGCAATGGAATAAAATGAACTGTGTGCAAGTTGTTTCCTTGGCTTCCAATATCCCCTCTCAATCCAAATATGCTCTTCCCCTATTGACTGCAAATCAAACTGAACATATAAAAAGGGAATGAAAAGGTTTATCTGCTTCCATTAGCAAATACTATATCTAACAAAGAGATTCATGTAATGAATAAATAAACACATAGGAGGCACACAGATGTTTTGCCTAAGTTTTTTTGTTTTTAAATAATTTCTGAAAAACACAGTTGAGTCTCCTTAATTGGCACAGAGGCCCCAGCAGAGAGGAGAGCATGACAATTAAGCAATCAGTCTAGTGATCAGAGGTGCCATGGAATATCTATGCACCTTTTGTGTTGGTAGAGAGTATGTGCCAAATCCACAGCTCGTGTAAATTGGCATGGATTTGTTGAGCCCTGATGTTCTGGCCCTTGGTTTGAGCATTTGTGTACTGGGAACATTTTAACTTCCCCTGCCAATGTCAAACCTCCTTTATAAGCAGAAGTAAAGAGCTGCAGAAATGAACTAGGGTCTGTATGCTAGGACACTTATGCCTGCTTCAGTGCCTTTGCTGGCACCAAAGTAGCTTTCTGAACACAGACTTAAGTCTCGACGTGGAAGGAAGATGATCTAGGTATAACACCAGGCTCTGTCATTGACCTTGAAGAAGTAAGTTTATCTCTTGGTAGCAAATACTACTGTATTCCAACCTGTAAAATACAGTTAAAGTATTGTCCCATTGTGCAGAGGTTGTCCATGTCTATAAAAAAGAGTCAGTTCACTGAGACAGAAGATGCTAGAGAAGCTAAAAAGTCTATAATTTTTTATTAGAAATTAGACTGCCATTTACAAGCTTTCGGATTCACTTATATGTATGGTCATAATCTTTCATCTGGCTACTGTGACTCCTGTAAGAGGTTAATTTGTAAGGGTTAATTCTGAGAAGTTGCTATGTAAATGTGTCCTCAGGGAGGGACTGGCCAATTAGAACTTCCTCTTATGGTGCAATATTTGCAACTTCATAACCTTTACTAAGCCTTTAATACAGCTTGAAGAAAAAAAATGAATGTGGCTGGTTTTCAGGGCAGATCCTAAGGTACATAAATTTGAACTGAATTTTAAAACACTGCTTGAACTTAGGTTCTCAAATCTACATTCAGACACTTAAAGAAGTGAAAAGATTTTCAGAAGTGCCAAGAAATGAAATTTGAATCCAGTTTGTGTTAGTGGGTAATTTGTCCCTTCTGGACCCCAGTTTACTTATCAGATATTTAAATATGGATTTAAACTCTAATTTTCAAGCATTTATCTTGACATAACTGTCCAGACCATGGAAAAGTATGATTTTAAAGTCTTATTTTTCCTCCCATATCTTGAATGTTATTGCTGTTGAGGAATCTGTCTGGTCCAGGTGGCTCTGCTTGCAAGCTGTAGATTGAGATGCAAATTGGGATGGTGATTGAGCCCTGGGTGGGAGCCTGAGACAAGAGGCTGTGAACTGCCAACTTTTGGGACAACTAAAGGGCATGAAGATGGGTGGTGCCAGGCAGGTGAATGGACTCTGGGAGATGCAGCAGGAGCTGGGATTTGCTGACCTTTGGGATAACACAGGTGGCTCTGCTTGCAAGCTGTAGATTGAGATGCAAATTGGGATGGTGATTGAGCCCTGGGTGGGAGCCTGAGACAAGAGGCTGTGAACTGCCAACTTTTGGGACAACTAAAGGGCATGAAGATGGGTGGTGCCAGGCAGGTGAATGGACTCTGGGAGATGCAGCAGGAGCTGGGATTTGCTGACCTTTGGGATAACAAAGGAGATAATCATAGAATAGAATCAACCAGGTTGGAAGAGACCTCCAAAATCATCGAGTCCAACCCTACTGTGGTTACTAGACTACGGCACTAAGTGCCACATCCAGTCTCATCTTAAAAACCTCCAGGGATGGTGAATCCACCACTACCCCAGGAGACTTGTGTGCAGGCAGACTGTGAGGGTATGAAAGCCCAGGGGGCCTTGGTTGGGGGTCCCTCCTCGGAGGTACCAGCTCAGGCTGTTGCTGTGTTACTGCGCTGGGAGTAAACTGCTTTGTGGAAATTGAATTCTAAAGATTCTGCTAAGGGAAATCTGGGATTGAAGCAGTAAGGAACCCTGGTCTGGCTGTGGGTGAGTGGGGTGTGAGGGAGACAAGCAGCACCCAAGGGCTCACCAGAGCTCCCCAGGACTGGGAAGTTTCCTTATCATTACAACCCAAGCTGTGTAATTCCCAGCTATTTACCTCTTCTGTGTCTGAGGGTGCCAATATTTGAGTGGATTTGTGTGTTCTACAGACCAACTATAGTTTGTAAAAAACAAGAAAATCATTTTGTTCTCAGGTAACATCTTTCCTGTAATATATGAAGCTGATGCCTTAGATGCTCAGCACTGGGCAATCAGCATGAGAGAAGAGTGCAAAGATGCATCCTAAACCTTACTGATTTTATCAGGAAAGAGATGGCTTAGTCAGCTGACATCATTTGAAGGTGCTACCTTGAATGCTTTCTGACCTTTCCCTGTTTGTATGGTTGGATGGTGTTCTCCTGGAGTAGAAATGCATTATCTTGTATGTAATGTAGGCCTGTGTATTTTAGAGAAAATGTTAAACTACTTACTGTCTTCATTTTTTTCCTCACCACTTTTTTTGTTCCTTTTTAATTTTCTTGGACTTATCCCATTGCTCTCCTCCCTCTGCCCCAAATGACTGTGGCTTCTAATTTAAAGCTGACCTTTGCCAGTGTATGTGGCTTCTAAGAGTGCTTTACCCTTTGTTGAAGTGGTTTTTAACTTTACTTTATATTTTAAAAAAAGATCAGTTGGGAGATTCTAATGCTCCCAATTCAGCTTTTTTACTAACAGTGCAAGTTAAAAGTCAGCATGGCTGAGGATAAGGGATAGAGGAGGAGAACATGAGCAAAGGAAAGTGCATATTGATGCATCAGAGCAATAATGCATAGGAATTGTTATCATTGAGGTTGACACATTGTCTTTGAGTTTTCTAGGTAAAGATTGAATATGTTTACTTCTAAATCATCCAGAAATCTCTGGAGGATATTGTAAGAGAGCACTGAATCCCCATGACCTGTATTAAACTTAGAAAACCTTATGTTATCTGGAATTTTCATCCTCAGATATATATTGAAATGACTGCAATTTTTGCTGAAAAATGTTTATATATAAAGCTTAACTCTCTGATAATATCAACTATTATCTCATTTTTTTTTCCAACCAAATCCACAATGAACCTGTAGAATTTTTAAAAATCTAAATTCACTTGAAAAAATTGGAGGAGGGACATGAAAGTAATGGTGGGAGGGAGGAGGACAGGAGGTTGGGTTTTTCTGTTGAACGGAAAATTCAATTCTTATGTAAAGTAGCCGTTTATATATTTCTTCAGAACAAAATTCTTTAAAAAAATCTTATTCTGAAATTTTTAGGCTTGTCAAAACCCATGTGTCCCATTCCCTGCATATGTGTTTGTTTTGAGATTTATTAGGAAGTGGATGTGCATCTGGTTGTTTCACTCACAAAAAGAAATTTTTCTTGAGATAAAAGTCTTGTGAAGGCCACAAGACCTGTACAGCATCATGGGGTCTCATACTGACTTGGATTTGATGACAACACCGTGTTGAATTTTCACAAAGGTTTTAATCCCACTACCTAACATCAAAAGGAGACTGATTCATAAAACATTATTTCTAACACTTCTTATTTTTTTTCTTCGAATCTTGCTATAGATCTTTTGGAACTGAAGGTAGAGATTGTGTCTTGAATTGATTTGTAGCAAAAAAAAAAAAAAAAAAAAAAAGAAATCCAGCCCTGGAAGTGTTAGGATTGGCCTGAGGGAAGCATCTTGGCAATTGGACAACTTTAATTTCTCAAAAATAAATAAAAAAAAGGCTGAAGTACAAAAAGTGCCCATAAAATACACAAAACAGATGAATTTCTGTAGCTGCAACATTAATATATCAACACTGTCAAAAAATCATAATTGTCTCAGCACTGTAGCATTATTTATTTAATATTGAGAAGCTATTATTGCACTCTAGTTAAGAAAAAACACTCTTACCTTAAAAATGCATGAAAATAATATTAAAAATTAACACTAAAACTATACAATGTGGCAGTAGGAGGCTCAGCAAATTGATAATGGAAAAGGAAACTTTCAAACCAGGTCAGAAGCTGCTACATGATATCTTTTTGATGACATATGAGAGATGAGCCATTAAATATGCCCATTTTCTAGGAGAAAAAAAAGAGCCCATTTGTAGAACTTTGCCATCAAATAAAGGCAGAAAATACTGAAGGATGCCTGTGGTACTGAGACCAAGAATGAAGTAAGGGACTTTGCAGGGTGAGCTGAGCTTTCTTCTGGAGCAAGCATGAACAGAAACATGCTGACAGGGAAGTAGAATGAGCATTCATGGCTCAAGGAAATGTGATGTGGATGAAAGTGTACAAATCCAAAACAGGCAATGTCCCACTGTTACTAACTGTTCATTTAAGTTATGCTTTGACTGTTCATGTTCACATTGTAGCAGGGCCTGAATGCAATCAGCAAGTTGGTCTCTTTACACTAGATGTGTTGTTAAATAAAGACCTATCATCAAATCCATATGCTGGTTTCAGCTCTGCATTGGAAGTGTGAATGAAGCTCTGCATCAGCTTTATCCATAGTGAGTTTCATCTGTGGCATTGACTGTGAGCACAGTGGAAAACCCATGTCCTCAGGGCAGGGGTTGAGTTTCCTGTTGCTACAAGAATTCCAAATGGACTCTGCTCAATTAAATGTGCATTTGGCTATTTTCTTCTCCCTTGCTGGAAGTAGTAGTGTCATGAGAAAACATTCATGTCATGTTTTTATTTGCAAGATGGGAATGGTATCTCTCTAGATCAACCAAAAAATGTCTCTGTCCGGGAAATTAGGAACGGTGTTTTGAACTTACAGAAACAGGGAGTGAAAGAGTAAAAATAACTGTTTGTAAAAGCAAAGGGATCATTGAGATCTATGGCAAGTGTAGTTTGCAGAATAGCTGGAATGAAGCTAATGGAGTTTCTGGAAGAACAAAGTATCATTTTCATGATAGAATGATGACAAAGTTATAGTGACAGTAGCAAAGTAACAGAACTACAGACCTGGACGTGATACATCACTTTATTGCACAGTTACCTATACCATTTCACCATTATCTATTCCATTAACCATTTAAGCTTTCCTGCTGTTCCTGCACCCACTGATCCACTTTTTATGGTGTATTGTTTATTCTTCCAGGGAGTGTTTCAAACTAGTGACCAGAAAGTGTCTTCAGTCAGTCGCACATTTCAAACTTCCTTGAAGAACTTTCTTGGCCAGGCACAGTCTCTTCTTGAGCACTTAAATTTGCAGCTCTTTATTTTTCCTTCTCTTTTTTGGATCTCCCTGAGTTCAATTTTGAAGGAATACTCGTTTCCCAGAACTGAGCCTTTTCTCTCACCTAAGTTTTAGCTTGATTTTACGTTCCTGGGTTGAGGATTCACACAGAATGGTTCTGAGGATTCACAGGACAAAAAGATGCTCTAGCACTAAAGTGCTATCTCATTTTAGAAATGTTTGAGTTTATTTTGGGGGCAAATGGTTCTTAATGTCACAACTAAACACAGCAAGGAACAGTGTGCTTGTATTGATACATGCAGAAGTACAAAGAGGGCAACCCCCCCATCTAGTTTTTATGTGAAACATCTTTAAAGACAAAAGAAAACACAGCTAGAGGGGGAATGATCATAAAATATAGTAATTTCTTTCTATTCCTTCTGTAGAGAGTGCTGCCCTGCCTGTCCCACTCTGATCCCAGCTGCTTACATCTAGAATTATCTACCAGTCCTTCCCTTCTCAATAAGGTTTCAGCAGTACACATGGATTTTGGGTCCAGGCATCAAATGTCTGTGTTTTAGCGGAACTTGTAGAATGGTTTTTTGCTTCAGAATGTCTTTGTTTAGGTACCTTATGTTAGGTATTCTTCTTAAAACATGAATAATTATGGTTCAGAGGAAGTGCATTATTGCTTTAAGTTGCAACTGTAGGGTAAAGGAAAAATGACAGTGGTGCTTAAATGAAGCTTGACAGTCTGCATAGCAGGCACCAGCCATCTGTGCTATGGCAGCACTGTTTGTATTTTAATGTTTAAACATACAGCAAAGATAATTAAGAATAACTATAATTAAAAATGATTACAACAAATTACTTTTCCCTCAGCAGTGATGTGTGCCTGTAACTTATAAGTTACTTGCTGAAGTAACCCTTTGGTAAGGCAGATAGGACAGCTTTGCAATTCTCACCCTGTTTCTGACAGTTCACAGATTTTTCAGGGGCTTTTTTTTTTCCCAAAGGATGAAAGCATTTTACGTACTGGGCTTCATACACCTAGTTGATGCACAGTAATTATCACTGAAATTTCATCTTCATATCAGTATCTTCACTATTTTTTTTCCTTTTCCCTGAGACAAGATTAAAAGTAGCAGATTTCTCAGGCTATGGAAACAAAATGACAAGAAAAGAACACAAACTCACACATTTATTTTCGTTTTCAAAGAAAAATATTAATATTTGCTCTTGACAAAAGGAAAACAAAATTTTAAGCAGAAAGAAACTAACTTTTAGGATAAATTAATGCAATATTTGTAGCAACTTCTTATGCCTAAGAATAATAAGCCCATTTTGCAGCCCCATTTTTATAAAGCTCAAACTCTTCCATCTCGAATTTCCTGTGGGATCTGTCCTGTTGATGAGTCCTGGTGTTTGTCCTTATGAAGATGAACATGTTTAAAGTGCATGAAATGGTTTAAAGGCTTCTTAGCTGGTCATAACCAGAATTTCAGTTTCTGTTTGCCTCCTTTTGAAGAATTACATGGGCTGAAAACAGAGTAGTTCCTGCAGGTGGCTGTGAGGAACCCTTACTGCTCCAGTTCTCCCATGTCCTTAGCTGCAGGGTGAGATCCTGCATGGATGTGGCCAGGCCATGGGAAGAGGCTTAGAAACCAGAAGGTCCTCTGAGGTTCTGTGGTTTAGACATAAAGTACATCTTCTAGGATGTTCCACTGTCCTCCTGCCCAGCCATTGGGTATGTCTTTGGGGTTTGGTCCCCAAAAGGCATCGATACACAAGGCACCAGAAACAGCTTCTGTGAGGCACAGTTGCATT
>NW_008677584.1:6574-7607 GCF_000695815.1 Acanthisitta chloris | reverse complement strand
GCAGGTTTCAGCTTTCTTAGAGAAAATTGCATTGTTGCTTGATTGATTACATATGAAACCATTTGTCTGTCTATCCATCACATATCAGTTTAGATGGAGTATGTTTTAGCAGCTCATTCAAGACTTAGTTTTTTTGTGATACAAATTTGTCTTGGTGTCACAACTACCATGAGGTGCCTTGCAATAATTTCAGAAAGACTCCAAAGTCATTTGACAGATGAATAAACAAAGGCTCAGCATTTGCTTACACCTACTTAGCATTTTTGAGGCAAAATCAGAATGATAGGTCAAGATATTTTGATTTCCTTAGCTGACAGAACAAGGGTAAAATAAAAGAGAGACTTGTTGGACTGCCACTTTCACTTCCTCTCAGAAAACTGCTAATTGCCATTTTGCAGGAGCTATCATTTGAAGTTGCTCCAGAAGTTACCACATTAGGGATGTGACCTGCTGCAAGGAGATTGATAGATGAATTAAAAGGCACATGTTTGTAAACTGAGACTGCCATGGTGGCATTCCTCTTGCCCTGAAGGTGACAGAGGTGTTGTGCAATCTCAAAGGAAGCAGATTTGTGTGGTTTGATCACATGCTGGTCACTTAGATTAACAGAATGAAGAGAATATCTAAGAGGGGTATGAATAAAACATTGCAATAATGTGAGGAAGAATCCGAATACTTTTCCAAACTAATGTTTTATTTACCACTCTAAGTAGTTTAGTGCTGTTCTGGCATGTAATATTTGATGGGCATTATGTTTTATAAAGTTTGCATTGATAAAAGTATCTGCCTTTCATGCAGGGGAACCACATGGTCTCCTTGCTTGAGAATAATATTCCTCCATAAGGCAGATTACAGCTAGGTTTGAAATTCATTTCATATTTTAATGGTGTGGGCCAAGCTGAGCCCTGGTGCAAATCTGCTTGTGCCCATGGAACTCCACCAGAGGAATGTTTGACCCTATGGGTTAATGTAATGAAAAGATAACAGCATACTGTATGATCACATAAATTAAAGATGGGAAATACCAATTAGG
>NW_008677584.1:0-6534 GCF_000695815.1 Acanthisitta chloris | reverse complement strand
CCCTACACTCTACTCTTGAGTGCTGTGCATTGTTTTAAGGAACTCATGCAATAAGACTCATGTCTTGGGAGACTATGCTGCAGTCCACCAGATCTCACCACTAAAAAATTCTTTCTAAAACCCAGCCCAGTTTTTTTTAATTCTCAAGTATTGAGTCTCAACACCCTTGTCATAAGCTTCTGCCTCACTGTAAGCAATAGTATTTTGATATTTTCTGTTGGCTTTTCACTAGATAGATCACATGTTTTCTATCATCACTTGCCTTGGATTTACTCACAAACAGAATACAGGATGCTGAGGATATTTATTAGTAGTAGTAGTATTAGTATTACTATTATTAGTAATAATAGTGATTTAAATTGCCTAGGTCAAATAAGAATTAATCAAAATACATTTTTATCCTGACAGCTGAAAAATACATAGAAAAGAACCAGTCTTATCTCTGTCTTGTTTTTAGGTTGGTTGTTTTTGTTGGGTGGTTTGTTGGTTTTTTTTGAGAGAGAGAAAGTCTGGAAATAGAAATACACAAGCAATTAGGAAAGGTTTTGCTTTCATCCCAGATAACTCTAAGTAGTACTGGAGATTCCAGGCTCAGATGAGATAAAACCCAATTTCCAGATGTGTCTCCAACGTTGTACCCTTCTGGCTACAAAGCTAACACAGACATTCAAGCTGTCATGTACGAGACTGGTGTGAGCAGTGACTCAGGCAGCAGAACTCATTGCAGAGCAGAGCCATTCCAAGGCTGAGTGCTTTCCCCCAGTGTGGCTGGGTCATCACACAAATGCCTTTGTCCTGGATTTGACCTTTCAGTGAAAACAAGACTCTCCATGTGGGTCAAGGAGTCTCCATTCTCTTAATGGAGCCAATCTCCTTGCTTTTAATATGAGAGAGGCTTTGATCCAGCGTGTGCCAGATAGATTCAGGAGTTGCTTAGAAATGGATTGGCCAAATAGTTTCTCATGCTCCCGCTACTATTTGTCTGAGACAGACTGAAAAAATTTGCCTTGTCCTATCTGTTCTTTCCCGCTGCATACTATAACACAACAAATAAATTAACTTCGGGTTCTTTATTTCTTTTGGATTGTCTATTGTGGCAGGTTAAGGGTTTACTCAGGTAGTACAGTGCTTAACAATGTCAATTGTTCAGAATTGGGGAGGGCATTCCTACGGTCTACATTTGACACATAATTGTTCAATTATTTGGTTTAATTAGAAGCCTATTTTCACAAAAAAATCCTAATAAGGCAATGCAATGACAAAGACAACTTCAAAAACCAATTTTGGACTAACCTAAGTTTCCTTTTGCTATGGCTTGACCTCAGAGGACTCTGCTTTTACCAGAAGGGTCTCAGAATCCTTAAGTTAGGTGTCTGTAGATACCATGGCTAATTTGTTCACATGCCTTTTTGCAAAGTTGGAAGAAGGTGGTGAGATACATGTATTAAGTCCTTTCATAATAATGATAACAGTAATTATAGCAAAAAATCTTTTTAAAAATATACACATCTATCTGAAAATACAGATCTGAACTGATTAAGAAAGAAGGAATGGAGAAAAGTAAGGAAAATACAAGGTAGGTAAAAAAATAGAAGAAAATATTGTTGGTGAAGAAGCCAAGTGGAATCAGTTAAGATCACTGTAGAAATTATAAACGCAGAATTATTAAGGTTAACAATATTTTTCCTTCAAAGCCCCAAAAACCAGAAATGAAAGCATATTAATATTGCTGGTTATGTATTGCTTAGAAAGCGTAGTGACTTTTCCTTGATTCATGAGCTCTTTCTGAAGGCCTGTCACTAGCCAGAAGCTCCTGTACCTTTAGCCACATTGTCACTGAAAGTAATAGAACATCTATTTTAATTGAATTAATTGAAAGAAGTGTTACAATTTTAAAACCATTATGGCAATGGCTGTTGGGCAAAACAACAGGCAGGAGGCAGATTGTTATCTGCACTGAGTTTTGCTCAGGTATGAATGGACAAACTGCTATTATCTGCATCTCCCCAAAGCCCAGGTCTGATAGCAGCAATGACAACACAAGGAGTGAGTGCCACAGTCTTCCTCCCCATACCTCCCCTGCCCCAGGACCTTCCACTGTGTCTCCTTCCTTCCCCAACAGTTGTAGGGAGGCACGGGCAGTGAGACACAATCTCTTTTTGTGCCACACAATTCCCTAGCAGGTTTTACAGTTGTTTTACAGCCCATTTTTTGTCACCTCAGTGCCAGAGAATGATGCTTAGCTTGTGATAAGAGCCAAGTTAATTTAATTTATGTAATCTGTATATGTTGAGAAGTGAGAACATACAGTTTAAAAATGACTAGCATAGCTTCAGACAGAGTGCCAACATCCTTAAATTGCCTACCTTTGAGATTCATGTTCATGAGAGAGAGGAGGAAAACAGAGGATGGCACTTCGCATACTACTTCACACATTCTAATAATACTCCATAGACTCTTAGGTTTGCAGAAAGCATCTGCTGGGTTTCCATCTGAAAAATTAATAGGAAGGATAAGATGTAATGAAACAAGGTAAAGAGTAGAAATTCTAAAGATAGATCTTATTTATAGTAGACCTCCTTGAATAACCATGTTGGGTTTTAGTCAGGTCAATGGCCAAGCTCAGATATACAATAAAAAATTATTTCAGGTCAACTTAAATTAAAAATGGTCAATTTTCCTTCAACATTCTGAAATGCTAAACCAAATTATTTCAGTTCGAATTGAAGGTGTCATCCAGATTGAAACAAAAGGATTTTTTAGCTTCTTAACTTCCAGTGACTTTGTCAAAGCTTAGAAATATTTAAAATACAGAGATAGTACATTTGCAAGTCAAACCAACTCTAGGTGAAGATGGAAATGTCTTTCATTTAGTAGCTACCAGAACAAAATACTTTCCTCTTGCTTTTTGTACTTTTTTTTACAAGTTGCCTGAAATTGTCACATTCCTCTTGACCCAAATAAGCATTTTTAGTTTTGTTTTCTTTACAAACAACTTTTTCAGCTGTGAAATTTAGAAGGAAAATGGCCTGTAAAGGGCTTGTATGTATTCAGCAGCCTGAATACGGCACACATAGAGAGCAAGTTTCTAGATATCTATGCCTAAGTATTTATTCCATGACTGTAAGGGCTTGCTGAAGATCCATTAGCTTTCATAAAGCTTGAGAATAAAAGGGATGCTTTAAAGAAAACCTCTGCCTCTTAAAAACCTAAGTGGACACAAATAAGTTTTAATATCATTCATATGGAATTGCAGGAAGTAGTTGTCAAACTGAACAGTTACTTCAGGATGCAGGACTTGTTTAAAGTTCAGCAGAAATGGCTGTAAGTAGTGGTGTTGTGCACCCATAGTTTGTGTCCTGCCTACATGCTTACAAAATATCTTGAAATTTGATTATTCTTGAAAAACACTAGAAGAAATTTTCTTGTCTTCACCCATAAACTGTGCTATATGAATGGTACCAAGTCCTTGTAGCTCAACCAATTAGCCATTTCATGGGGAACCATCTCTAAGGAAGACAAATTTCCCTGCCAGTCCCTTGTTACTGGTTCTACAAGGGCAGTTGATAGATAATTGACTCTGAGCCAGATGTTTCAAGGGGGTACTTTTCTCTTATGAGCTTCTCAAAAGTTTATTATGGCTCTCACATGGGACAATTGACAAGTTTTTATGTCAGGGAGTTGGTAACTGAAGGCTGACTGCTGCTAGATTCCTAGTGTGAAGGAGACTGATAGCTGAGTTGTAGAGTTCCCATTCTCATTCTGTCCTATCACTTTTCCTTTGCCATCCCCTGTAAAACCTGTTCCTTTGTGTTGACACACTACAACTTAATGTATGAAACATAAATATTTATTTTGCACTCATTTTCAGTAGCTTATTGTAACTTTGTTTGATTTGACCTTTGTCTTCCTTTTTCATCTTTGACTTACATATGGTGTGCTTTCTTTTTACCCTATATTTAATTTTTATGTTAATGCATGTTTCATATTTCCTTAGGCTCCAAGACTGCTGATCGTTGCATAAGATCATATTACTGCTCAAGTGAAAAAATGTGTAAGATATCTCAGAGCTGAGGGAAAGGCTGATTTCTTGCTTTTCTTTAGTTGCTACAAACCTTGGTTATTGACAAAAACTTCCTTGTATACTAAAGCACAAGGGGGCAGCATTACATTAAAATAAATTGTTGCACTCTGTGTGTGTGTGTGTGTGTGTGTGTGTGTGTGTGTGTGTGTGTGTGTGTACTGAAGAATAATCATCTAGGTAACGCTAAAGTTGCAGAAAACAATGTTATTTGCGTTTGTTCAGACTGCCTTATTAGTTTACTTGTCCTGATGGCATTGATAAGTTAGAGGAAAAAAACTTGAGGCTGTGAGGAGTTTTACTTTGTTGGGTGGCAGATCCCTCATACCTCTCCTTTTCTCTGCTTTTCCTCATCACTAAGTATTTATTTGCATTTTAAGGACCTGCAGAGTTTTTTAGAAGACTTTCTTCCATGACTAGTTGGCATGAAAAACAGCTCTTTGCCCCCTCATCCATGTAGGACAGGCAGTGCACTGTAGAGGATTTTTATCAACCTTTGAAATATCCAAAATTGATCATCAAGGACCCACTTGGAAAAGACCAGTGGAAATGATGTGTTCTGTTGTGTCAACACAGCAAACAGACACACAGCTGCCTTGATGCCCATTTGTTAGAGCTCATTTTTGGGTACAAATCCTTTGCTGTGGAAATTTGCCTTTAATGAGCAAGAATGTTTGTAACAACTTTGCAAGAATCTGGTCAAGTCCACAGTGTTCTCTACTGGTTTTATGTCATTTATTACAAGTTGTTATTTTTCCAGTTTTAAATAATTAAAATTCCCAGTGTGTTTTTGTATGGAATTAATCATCTGAGTCACTTTCTAAACCCTGAATTCTGCTCCTGTTGATTTGTCACTTCCAGTTTAAATTGACTGCAAGGTCTGACCTATCTTTGCTGAGTTGGATCAGTTTGATACTATGCCCAAAGGTTGTACATTCTTAATTTTTTTTCCAGGAGGTGTAGTGCCAAGGGTGGCTAATATAAATGGCTCTGTAATGGTTCAAAACATCTGAAACATGAAAGTGTATTGCCTGTATTTTTTGTTTTTCACCCCTACCTAATGTAGAAAAGAGCAGTTATTCATTAGTGACAAATCCAAATGCCACATGGAAAAATGGCATTAAAGACTAGGGAAGGGGGTCAGGATTTGGTTGCAAAGACCTAACTCCAGCCATTATTTTGGTTTCTTCTTTGGGGATGCAAATATTTTGGATATTATTTGGCATCACCCTTTGGAAGTACTCCAGAGAGTATTGTGTAATTTCACTTTTGTGAGTGGCTGAGTCCACCTGCATTAATATATCCACACATCGCTCTCACAGCCTTTCATATCATTTACTTCTGAAAAGGAGAGTTAAAAAGGCTCTTCCAGGGCCTGACTCTTCAGAGGCTGAGAGCCCTCAGCAGTCAAAGATGTTGATGGGTTTCATTGCTTCCTGGGGCTGTCTCAGAAGATAAACAAATTAATGCACAGCACAGGTATGTGCACCTGTTTCAACTAAACTTTTGCTCAGATGAAAAGTAAAAAAGTGGTGCCTGGCTGTCAGCCAAATCAGGAACTAGCCATTAATCTTTGACAGTTGTCAGTCCTCCATCTAAGAAATTGACTGCTGCTTCCTTTGTACACCAGAAAGGCCTGAGTAGTTTGTAAAATGGGGATGTCAGGACTGAACTACATAAAAATGAAAGGTTGGTAATAAAATTTTTAAAAAGTTATATTTTTTTCTCTCAGTATGCTCACAACCCGTAGTGATGAAAGAGGACCTTGTTTTAAGAAGGAAAATTTACAATAGTAGCTTCAAGCTAAAAATTATTTGAGAAATAATTCTTTAGCTGCATTTCTTTTTTTAAATTCTTTCATTAAGTGAAAAATACACATTTACTTTGAAGTAAAAATGAATAGTTCATGTCACTAAGTTTGAATTCTGCCACCATGTTTCTATTAAGAGTAATCCCAATACGAACTTTGGGCTAAGAAATGGTTTTAATACTATACAGACATTTCCTTTCCTTCTGAAAAAAATTTGCATCTTTGTATTCCACTTTCAGATGTATTTTGACTTGTTTCTATAAGTTTAGCCTTATTTATTTGGAGTATATTTCTGGGCTATTTGTGCTTGGCACCTGTGAAAACCTTTCTCAGCTCTTTCTTCTTTTTTTTCCAAACATATAAAATGCCATTTTACCACCATTTTGGGAATCTAGTTACATTGTTATAGCTGTCTGTTCTTCATCCAAAAAGGAACTGTAAGGAAGGAGAATTTTTCTTTTTTTTTTTTTTTTGCTACAAACAACAATTGATGGCATCTGCCCCTGTGTTTTACATGGGTCAATAGATGTTTGGGTTATTGAGTTTTTTAGTCATATCAGATCATCAAAGAGATATACACAAATAATCTCTTTTGAGGAAAAAAGGTATCTTACCAATCATATCTGCTTCTGTAAGACATGGT
>NW_008677583.1:0-683 GCF_000695815.1 Acanthisitta chloris | reverse complement strand
ATTAGTGCTAGAGCATCTAGGTAGAAGTGTTAGTATGTATCTGTGAGACTAATAACAGTAGATTCAGTAAAATATAGGTGTAGTGTAAACCTTTACTGGTGTCTCTATCTATTGAATACACTTTTTCTTCAATAACACTTGTGCGTACAGAAAGCTGAGGGCAGGCTTAAATTTCAGAGCTTCTTTTTATTACCTCTAAGCAGGTGACATCTGCTGAACTATAAGTATTTCTTCTCGTATTTGTATCTCTTTTACGTATCAGATCCGTAATATATGATGGTTTTTGATGAAGCCAAATTCTTCTGGAGAGTAGCAGGAGGTATAAGAAGGAGTAATGGCCACAAAATTCAACTTGAGTGGTTGAGATTATGCAGAAGGAAGAGCCTTTTCACCCTGGGTCTACTGAAACCCTAGAATGGCTTGCCCATGGGAGTTTGTGAAATCTCCATCCTGAGAGGTTTCCAAAATTCAGCTGGATGTATCCATGGCTATCTTTTTACAGTTTTTGGGATAACATTTCAGTTTGAGGCTGCAGGAACACACTTTGCAGGGATTGTCAGTGTAAAAGTTTGCATATGTGTTTGTTCATTAAACCCTGAATTAAACCAATGAAAAAGCCGTAACTAGAAATAAAATGCAGATGTAAAAAGCATAGCGCAAATACATTCAGAAAACTTTAGAGA
>NW_008677582.1:556473-568132 GCF_000695815.1 Acanthisitta chloris | reverse complement strand
CCTGCCAACGAGTTCCCCGCACCAGCCAGAAGGACTCCAGCTACATGGGCAAACGCCTGGACCAGCAGCCAATGTACCCCCTTTTTTTTCCTACTACTACCCCCACTATCTCCAAACCAAGGTAGGGGCCGGCAGAGCCGGGCGCTTGGCGGGGGATGGAGAGCGGAGCCGCGCGAATTGCGGGCTCGCCTCTTTGGCGATTTTCCCGTTGCTTCCTCGGGTTCGGTGTCACGCAGAGCTGAGCTGGTAGGCAGAGAGCGGGCGTGAAAGAGGCAGGGAGGTTACTGTCTGCCCTCCCCTTTATTTCTTTATTTATTTTAAATTTTTTTCCCCCGGGCTGCTGGCGTCGGCTAATTCCTTTTATTGTTTAGGGAGAACTGCGCGGTTAACGCTATCGTAACAGCGGGCAGGTAGTGTGTTTATTGTGGCGTGGGCTAAAGATTGCTCTGGACAGCATCAGGCATGAAACACTTTTGGTGGGTCTACTAGTGGTCTCTGCAGTTTATTCGCAGGTTAAAAGCATTTTACTGTTAGAGAAGCTGTATGTAGCAACTCAAACTTTTAATCAGCTGAGGAGGAGATGCTGTGGAGCTTGGAGGAGAGCTCGGAGCTAACTGCCTGTAAATCTGGTGGAGTTTGTTTCAGTGCATTGCATTGCTTTTAATATTTCATTAAATATTGAGGATGAGATGGCTGTACTCTGTTGCATTTAAAAAGGGCTGGAAATAGAGGCTAACTACTTTTGGAGAGCGTATTCAAGCGCGGGTGCTTCTGTTTTCTTTCTTCTTTGCTTAATAATTTTTAAAATGCCAGCAGACTGGAAAGTAGGCCTGCATCTCCTGAAGAGGCTGAGTGAAGTCTATGCTACCTGGCCATGAGTTAGTTAATTAAAGCTTTATTTTTTTTCTAATGCCATTGTATAATAGTCTGCTCTCTGAAAAGATTTCCTGTGTGACCAAGGGACAGTAACAAAAGAAAGCCCTAAACTGAAAGTTTGCAAACCCTGTTAGGATACTGTATTTGGAGGGGGGGGGAAAAAAGAAAAAGGAAAAAGTGCACACTTCATAAGGTGAAGTGTGACCTCATAGCCACAGATTAACAGTTTCAGTAAATAAAGGAACATCCTTTGGGGGGAAAAACCAAGGCAGGGCGCACACACGTGCGGATGGCACTGCACGCACATATACACATCGCGCTTTGGGGCAAATTTAACGCACGGGACATTTGACGTGTGCGTCTGTGTGTGGCAAAGTGCCACAGGGGAGGCTGACTTCTCCAGACTTTTGGTTTGGAGCACGTTGATCTGGCTGCAGTTGTGAAAGGATAAGTTATATTTCCTAGTTAATAAAAATTACTTTCCCGTTAACGTTTATAGCCCAACTACTGCATTATATAAATTAACTAATTGTAAAAACTGTGATTCAGGCTGGTTGGAGTTGTGATGACACCAGAACCACTCAGTATGATTACAGCCTTGTAATTCGTGGCAGGGTTTCCTCTCACTTCTTTGCTCTGCTGTTTCTTTCATTGCAGCATGCAGATTATTTAATTTTTTTTTTGTATCAAATTTAGTCTTTTGTTATTTTGATTTTTTGGAGTGATTTTTATAATTTCTTCCTCCTTTCCTTTCAAGGTCGATCCAAACAGCTTTTTACCTTTGTGACCATTTAGTGTGTAACGTTGCTGTTGCAGCGGCAGCCTGTCACTAGCTTGACTGCAACATTGCCTATAGCTTTAACTGTTTGGGGGATTGGGGGGACTCAGGCTGATGCTATTCCTCAAAACCTAGCAAGCCAAGGACATGAAACAATTGATGGGGTTTTTTTGAAAGAACAATAGCCTCGAGTATTGGAGGAGAAATATTGGACATTCCATGGCTTTTACTCACGTAGCTTACATTTTGCCAGTCTTTTTTATTTTTTTTTTTTTTTTTAACCTTTCTTTTTGCTCTCTTTTTTAACTTTGTAAAATAAGCTTTTGGGGGAAATTAGCCTTATATTTGAGCTTAAAATAGTAACAATAGCTTTTCCATACCGTGACTTTTTTTTAACCCGATCCCATAAAAAATGAATTAAACACACTTTTATAGCTGGTATATAAAATTGCCAACCCTGTGAAAAGTCATGTGCATCTATCTTTGCACACTTGCACTATTACAAAAGGACAGGTAAAATTTCAACCTGGTAATACATATTTGTATGCCTTTATTTTTTTGTGATTTTCCTTGCTCCACAGTTAAGCGCATACATAAAACCTAAATAATAAACACATATACACATGCATATATGTACAGGCACATACAAGTATTTCTCTTCTGCAGACCATAAGACTTTGGAGTAGTGCAGACAGGCAGCATCTGGATTTTGTTACCTTAAAGCTAGCCATCAGCTTCTGGGACGTTTTAAAGCAGTTAGATCCATTGTATGTCTAAAGCTAATAGTTGGGTAATCAAATAACATTGTGGTGGGAAGCTGTATCTTTTATCATGCCTGTTGGAGCACCACATACTAATAAACCCTTGTATGATTCCAGCCAGCCTGTGAGCTTCAGCCTTTTATTTTCCAAAACTGCTCTTTGTACGGAGCGTTGTAGGATTCAGCTCTACAGAAAGAATGTGTTTTTATGCTCATAGTCATGCACGCTGAGGGGAGGTGCAGTCATTTATAAGTAAGAAAGAAATTCTCGGCTTGCTTATGGCATTTTTGTACAGCTTGTGAAATGCAGAGTGTCTGCATGTTCAACAGGCAAAGTTTGGAAATTCATGCTGCCCAGTGTGTTTGGGTGAAGTGCTGCTTTTGCTTCGCTTGTTTGGTGAAGTTGTCTCGGCTCTTCTTAGAGAAGTACTGCGTTACTGTACATCATGTCCCTCTCATGGGGGAGCACGGAGCTGCACAAGGTCTCGTTCTACACTTTGTGTCTTCTAACATGGCTAGCATGTTGTTGTGCACAAATGGTGTAAATGAATAGCTACATGGGTAATAGGATTATAAATAGAAAAAATGGATTCCATATGTTTGTCTGATTGCTTTAACATTTTAGTGTTCTGTGGCCTTTTGTGGAACATGAAGCATGCACTCATTCAATTTTCTTATGCTCCTTTATTATCAAATGCCACCACTGAAGCTAAAACTTTAATTTCAGGTTTAGGGAAAGCCGTTGTCATCCAAAAAAGGAAAGGGAGGTGGGAGTGGTGGTGGGGGGAGTCAGTTCTTAAGAAACAATTGGAAGGAATTTAATATGTCTCTTAAGCACAAGCACCAAGTCTGAGGAAAGACATAACCTTATTTTTCTTGTTTTGGCACATCGCTGACAACTGCAGTTTGAAAGTACAGTGTTGGAACTTCTTTAGGCAGATACTGAGAGTAAAGTCCAGTTGTCCTAGGGGTTTATTTCAGAATAAGCATTTCTGGTTACTGTTGTAAGTGAAGGATAGGCTCATGTTCCTTAAGCACAAGCACCAAGTCTGAGGAAAGACATAACCTTATTTTTCTTGTTTTGGCACATCGCTGACAACTGCAGTTTGAAAGTACAGTGTTGGAACTTCTTTAGGCAGATACTGAGAGTAAAGTCCAGTTGTCCTAGGGGTTTATTTCAGAATAAGCATTTCTGGTTACTGTTGTAAGTGAAGGATAGGCTCATGTTCTTATTGCAAAGAGCGTGGAGGCTTTTTTATGTATATCTGATGAGAATCTATAGTCCTTTTTTCATTTTATTTTGAGATGTTAAGTGAATTTCCTTGGTTGTACCCTTGTTGATGGCATAACTACTCAAACAACTGGTTTAGAGGAGTATGTTGTAAATCATCACATACAAAACGATGGTAGTACCACATCTTGCATTGTGGTCTGAATTTCTTTCTTCTGCTTCTTGCTTTGCCAGAGTGAATTATTTTCTTTTTGCCATTTTGCACAGAGGAAAACAAAAAATAAGCACTATGAAATATCATGTAATGATGTGAAAAGGGGGAGAAAAATATTAAATCTAACAATTTGAATGTATTTGAAAGAGTCTACTTAATTTAGTAGATGATGTGTTTTGTCTTTGTCCTCTGCAGCTTATGATTAGACCTATTGCTGGAATCAGCTTTCTTTGCAAACATTCTACTGAAAAAACCTGAATCATTTGGGTAGAAAGGAGGAGGTGCCACAGTTACCTGTTGACAGGAATTGTTTGGTTTATGATTGCTGTACCTGCACTTGGGGTGAAAATATGCCAGTTTAGCAGCTATTTCCATGCCGTTTGCTTTCATGCATTCTCCAGATATTTCCTTTTTATTAGTCATGGTTTGGGTCTGGTATTGTAACTCTCATGATGTTGACTCTGTAACCCAGTCAGATGGCAGAAACACCCAAAAACGAGAGGCAGTGTTTACTGTACTCACAGTACCTCTTCATCTCTGTATGCCTGATGCACATGTGAACACATACAAAAGGAAGAAGTGTGATTTTGCAACACCTACCTGAATAAAACCCTGTTTCTGTAGATGTGAAAGGTATGCAGAGTGGCCCACAGGCAAGCACAGCTTAATGAGCATTTTTCTGAAATGACAGATACGTGCCCCAGCTGAGGAGAAAACAATTGGGAAATTCAAACAGGTGTAGTTAGAAGAGTTGAAGCTTGATAAAGTAATTTTATGGGGGCACATTTGGGGGTGTGTGTTATGTTTTCCTTTTGCCATTTTTAGGGGATCCTTTGGCATGAGGGAATTGGGGACCTCTTTCAGTTGTGCGCCATGAGCAAACCTCCCTCCTTGCTCCGTCAACCTTTTTTAGAAAGCATATATTTGGAATCCGTGCAAAGCTCTTGCCTCTCTTCACCTTGTACCTACCAATCCCATGCTCTTTTGTCACTCACGTTTCTGTTTAGCGAGTTTACGGCATTCCCCACTTTTGGCCATCTGGCCATACAGAAGGCCTTGAAGAAAACGTTCCAGATATGGAGATGCCTGACAGGGCTTCTCTGGCTGGTGGTGTTCAGATTGTGTTTGGTGCCTGGTGTGAAGCAGGGGTCAGGTGTAAGGAGTAATTCATCAACCACACACTGATTTCAGGCTGCATTTCCAACCATCTGCAGCTTGGATCGCTGCCAGAGCTCAAAAGTCTAGCTGGAGCCCATGTGATCGTGCCAAAGTAAAGGCAAACACTTGCAAATAGAGAAATGCATTTCTAGGAATGAAGTTTGTCTGCACTTATCCCATTTGATTCAGTGTGTCACAGCATGTTTTAAATGCCTCTGAGAGCTGCCCAAAAGAAATATCAATTTGCTTAAATGCCATTTTTGAATGTTTAAGCCTGTCTTTAATTTTGGTAGTAGTATTAATATCTAACTCTAGTATTTTGCCAGTTGGTTTAAACACTAAGGAAGAGAAAAGTTACTTTCCTCTGAAAAATGCAGAAATATATGAACTCGTTTGTTTTCTATTTATCCTTACATGCCTTGCTAAAAATAATTTTGTTGTTGTAAGGAATAAGATGCTATGTATTAAAATGGTGTTGAATCTCTTGGTTATCTTCATTCCTGTGCAATGTTAAAAAAAACCCCAAAACACAAACCAAACAAAAAACCCCAAAACAAACAAGCAAACAAAAACAAAACAAAAAATCCCAACACCCATAACAAAAAAACCCAGACCAAAACTGTGGAAAAGGAAAGTTCAATTTTTTTTTTCCTTCATACATTTATGTATTATGATATTCTATGGATATTTATTTTGCAGCAGATATTGTTTTCTGTAACAAAAGGTGGAAGTTGCAAGCATTTGCCAGATTAGGCTACATAGATCTTGCTGTGACAAGTGCTGTGTGTTAATAGTTATAATTTAGAATGCCTTATACAAGGTGCCCTTTCAAAATAAAGTACAGTGCTTCAGAACTGGACTGGTTTGGTTTTTAATGCATGAGGGACTTTCAAAGTAAGCATGATGGTATAGTCACACTTTAGTTCAAATATCTTGGTAAAAGTCATCAGACTGTCTGTTCTTAAATTTCCATGAATTAAAACACAGATAAGAAAAGATGCATTCCAAATAGGATGTCAGAGTTCATTTCAGGTCTCGCTGTGAGTGGCATGAATAGTGTTTCCTTTGCATATAATTCCAAGCAGGGTTTTCTAATTTATTTTTCTTTAATCTGTGTTTGTCACTATCTATGCTCCAGACAGGGACTTTGAGTCCACTTGCCAACAACACCATTCCAGACTGTCCTGGAAGAGAAGCAGGTTTTTAAAAACACAAATGGTCCATTTTTATCAATTTTATTTTTTTCCTTGAAGACAAGTCTTTGAACATTAGAATTTTATGTAGAGGAAAATAGTTAATGTGTCTCTAGAATTTGCTTCCAGTGCTACATTAAAATTGTGTTTTGTAACAGTCTCATCAGCTACAGCTGTATGTGATTAAATAGTGTAATATCAAAAGCATGTGTGAATAAGAGCTTTTATGATATAGTTGTTCCATACCAAAGTCTGCAGATGGGCAGAGAAGGGAGACAGAGAACAGTGATTTACTCAGATATTGTCAGAGCCTATATTGTGAGTGTTTGTGCAGCGATGTTTCGCAATTGCTTTCCCACTCTTACATGGGCAAGATTGAGTGACAGAGGCAAGTTTAGAAGCAAACACTTTTACACAAAAAGCTACTCTAAGCACGCTGGGTATCAGCCGACGAATGGTGTCTACTGTTGCAGAATGATGTGCCAAAATATTAAGTAGCTGATTGACAATAATATTATTGAATATAAGTTAGAGTTCTGCTTTCTTGGGAAGATCAGCGAGAAAGATTCAGTTGTCTCAAGCAAGGCAGAATCAGGCCCACAAAGCACACACTGTTTGCTGTGGCAAAACCAGGACAGCTGAACTATGTGCAGGTTTAAAAGAAAAAAGTCACAGAATAAATAAGAACAGTCTATGAAAATGATTCTTCATCATACAAGTGGGTGAACACATGCCTCATCTGCTAACTAACAGCGTTTTGTGTTTTCTACATCTGTAATATCTTTTTTACATTATTTGTCCTGATTTATTGTTTTAGAGAATGAGCAGCATAAACCAGATGCTCTGTCTCTCTGTCTATTTCCCTTTCTGCCACAGCTAAGATATGATTTATACAGAGTGGAAGTCTAATTGCCATAGGAGATGTCTCACATGGAGCCCAGTGCCTATAATGAAGATTAACAATTTCTGTAAGAGAGTAAGTGCAGTTAATCCACGAAAAGTAAAGGATAGAGTGGAGAGCTGGTTTTGCTTTTAGTTATATAATTCTTAAGATAAAAACACTATGTAGCTGCTCTGAAATTTGAAACAAGTTACTTTTTTGTGTAGCTATTTTCGGAGGATACAGTGTTTCTACTAAATGGAGAAGTGAAGCAAAGGTTGCTTGTCCTATCTGTAGCTGCAGATTGGAGGATCCTGTTGAATTCCTCAGCCATACTGTATTTTCTATTTTGTTGGTTTACAGCAAAGTCTAATCTCTTTTCCTAGAAGTATTTATTAGCTGAAAGGCTTTTCAGGTCTGACACTGTCAAAGAAGAGAAAAAGATTATTTTTCCTGCTTTTTGGATGGAAAGACTTCTCTTTCTTTCTCTCTCTCTTTTTCTTTCTTTCTTTCTTGTCTTACTTGTTTGTTTTTGTGCTTGCTTGCTTGCAACCATGGTGGAAATAAATTCCCTTTCTGCTTATTTGTTGCAAAGTCAACTTCAATATCAAATGTGGTAGTTTATTAAAAAGTAAATATTTACATTTTAAGTGCTTCATTTGTGGTATATTTATGCAGATGAAATTGTTTGGACAGATTTTCTATGAGGGTTTCTCTGTTAATTGTATTGACTTCATTCAGATGCAAATGAATGAAATAAGCCACCTGACTTATATAGATCATAGTAGAAGCCAGAAGATGCACAAGATTGCATGTTTACAGTGTAAAGCACTCTGATATTTTGTTCCTCATTGGTGTCTTCATGACACGTGTTTTATGGTTAGTACCATGTGGTTGATGATGATTTATGGGCTGTCATGTTGTGGAAGTGATGTCACTCCTCTGTGCTTCAGATTTATTCACGAGAAGTTTGTATTCACAGATTTGTATTCCCCCCTCCTCAAGTATAAATCAAACAGCAGTTTGTTTTTGTTCTGTGAGTTTGCATTAATGGACTAAATCATGAAGCTGCATTTAAATATTCTGCTGCAGAATGTGGCAGAGTAGAGTGGGAGAGTCTTACTGGTGGGCCAACATGATATTGTTTTATTTAACTGGTTGCTCATTTGGCTTCTGTCCCACTGCCTTCCCCACCCACTTTCATAGCCCTTCCTCTGCCTGGCTATATTTAGAGACCAGCCACACTGAGCCATTCAAAGTTCAGTATCGACATTGCACAGGAGCCTGACCTTTCCGCCTCATGCCGATGGGACAGGCAGGACTGGATCAGCCATCGAGTCCCACGTGTCTTGCCTGTGAAAAACTCACTGGTTATTTGGAGCAACATGTGATGCAATCCAGTGGCCTTCCTGGGTGAGAAGCTGGCAACCTTTGCCCCAGGGTTACGGGAGGCTGAGAGGCAGACTGAAGATGCAGTAGATAGGGGCAGAGGCCTGTTTTGGATGTGCAGTCCCAGAGCTGGCATAACCCTGAGGTGGTGCATTGATGACCTGCAGGATAAAGGGACATTAGGGAACTTCAGGTGGAGGCGATTCACCAGAGGAGATAAGGGAGCCTGGTGTACCGCTACATCAAAAAAGGTTTTTAAAGCTAGGTATCCATAGTTACAGCAGGAGAGTTAAAATCTAGATTTCAGGGACTCACCTGGTGTAATGTCCTCCTTCCCTTTAAAGAAGAAAGTATTTGGCAGTTCTTAAAGCTGGAATGATGTGCCTGTGTGAATTCCCCGGTGCTCAGAGAGCTGCCTGTTTAAAGTTTGCTCTATTTTCCCTTCTTGTTCTAATTTTTCCATCTGTAGAAAAAATATGGCATTGCAATTCTTAGCCATATAAGGGACTTGTTAGTTTCTTTATGTGGTTGGGAATTGTTTCTTCTTTTGGTCTTCAAAGGCTGTTGCTGCTGAATATGCTTTAAAGGGAAGGAACTACTTGCTTAGACAAAGGCTGCAACCCTTCTTCTCTTTCTTACTTTTCTCTGACCTTTTATTGCGGGACATGGATATAAATAAATTCTGCTTTTTGGTGTCGTGCAAGTTGATGGATGCTCTTACGAAGAGAGAAGCATAATGGGAAATGCAGTCTTCATTTCTGTTCTCTCATTTTATAGTGATGAATTTGGTTAGGACTACTTGCTTAGACAAAGGCTGCAACCCTTCTTCTCTTTCTTACTTTTCTCTGACCTTTTATTGCGGGACATGGATATAAATAAATTCTGCTTTTTGGTGTCGTGCAAGTTGATGGATGCTCTTACGAAGAGAGAAGCATAATGGGAAATGCAGTCTTCATTTCTGTTCTCTCATTTTATAGTGATGAATTTGGTTAGGTGCCAGTTAGTAAGGACCTTTTCCTCTACATCTTTTGATTCATGACAGGGAGTGTCAGAGCTGTGTTAGTGATCTCTCATTTCAGCTTTTAACAAACTATGAAATATTAAAAATGAATTAGGTCACTTGGAGCTCAGCTAATATGTCTGTGATGCAGCGTGGTGATTTCATATTAATGAAGCATAACACAGCTTAAAATACAAAATTCAGATTTTTGTGAACATAAACAGCAGGGACTTGTAAGTCAAAACATTTTTATCTTGAAAATGTTATCTTTTAAAGACAAACCAAACAAGATACTTTACAAAGATGGTGTTATCGGCAGCATTCGTTTAGTGTTCATTCCAGAAAATTGTATCTGCCTCTCAGCCTAATTAGAGTAAGTTTTCAGTGTATTTACTCTAAGATCAAAACTGCCGACAAGACTTCTTTTAGTATCAGCTGAGATGTCTACACAGCTGTCGATGTTCTGCTTAGCTGATATACACAAGCCGATAATCTACCATATGTAACTGAACAGTATAGTATATACTTGTTTTGTGTGCAAATGACACTTCTGAAATTGTTTAGTGGAAGGGAGACTGGTGATAAAAAGTGCCGGGAACGGTACAATGAATATGGTAAAGAATAGGGCTGATAGCTCTTAGACAAGCCTCTGCCTGGTTTTGCATTCATGAAAACTATCTTTAATACCGCTCTATACCTGAAAGACATCAGAAAAAAGTCAGAGGCACTGCAGTCCTTCAGATGTTTGACAAAGCGTGCAGCAGGACTTGGTAAGCTGAATGCTTTACCTAGGCTGTATTAAGATGACGTTTACTGTGTCAGGGTAGAGCTGCACTAAGTACTGTTAAACAATCCTTGGTGGAAACAGGCATAAAGCAGACATATTGCTGTGGCCTTTAGCAAAGCAGCTGGGAGCTTTCTGCCTGGGAGAGCATTGCACTCACTGGATTTCATGTTTGTGCTCTTTGTGTGTCTCTTTGGAGCTTTTGCATCCTAAAGAAACACGGGTTGATCCAAATATTTCCGTGTCCTTTTTGGTGGTGCTTTTACTATGGGTGTCAGCTGGTGGTGCAAGGTGGGATGATAATAAATCTGGCTGATGTGTGGTGACTCCAAGAGGGCAGTAGTAGTACATGCTGATCCCACCTGTCTGTCATTGCCTCACAGATACAGGTGTGTGATGCACTGAGTTGTCTTGGATTTTGAGATGATGGCTGTAACTCTTGTTTTTAGAAACAGCTGTGAGAAAGCTGTAGACTAGTGGCCCTCCAGGACATGCCTGTTATCTATGTGATTTAGAAGCCTTGCCGGCCACTCAGTTTCTGCTTTATATCTCTGCCATTTTACAAAATCACTGTAATTGTATACAGTTGTCCCTGTGCAACGTGCAATTTCCTGTAGTTTGAAAAGCTTTCAGCATAAGATTGTCTAAACTTAATAGCATAAACATTAATTTACTGTGTTAGATGGCTTATTGGGTGTTTTTAGCATGCATAAGTCTGGCAGTAATTGTGCTGGACAGAAGAAATAAGTTTTGTTTCCTTCACTGTCTGCCTTGCTTTGACTTAAATGGATCCCTGGTGATGGTAATACTTAGCATGTAGTAGTCATTTCAGTTTTCAGTGGGCTGTATAAACATTAACTAATCTTCAGAGCCTGGTCTGAGAGGTGCCTTAAACACCTTACTTGCTCATGTAATGGCTGCATGCAAATAATGACCTCAGCTTTCTGAAGCCTATACTGGATTATCAAGGGTTTGTGGATAGACTTGCAGAGCATCCACACATTGTCTCTTTGGGCAGAGCCTGCAGGCAAGGAGTGTTGTTTTACGATCAAATGTGGCACATGAGTGGTATTAGAGTAGAGGCAAAGCTGAGAACATATAAGTAAAACATTTGCAGAAGGTGGCATGTTCATCTTTGGTTATCCAGAAGTGCTGAGTACCCGCAACTTCAACAGATGGAAGTCTCAAAAACATTTGATGCTAGACCCATCATGACTCTCAGATGGGGCATCCAGAATTACAGAGCACTTTGTGGGATGGCTTACCTGAAGTAATGTCTAAACCTGCCTATCTTGTTCAGTGTTACACCTGTCTCTTGAGCTTTTCAATTGAGGAAGAGAAGAAATAGAGCAGAGTGAAAGGATGTACTTTCTGGAGGAGAAGAATTCCCTGTTGC
>NW_008677582.1:549557-556455 GCF_000695815.1 Acanthisitta chloris | reverse complement strand
TTCCTGCACACCAAGGTGCCCAGGTGAAAAGGATGTTTGTGGTGTGTGACCTATGATATGAGGAGCAGATCAGGGCCCAGCTTGCAGTGATGTAGAGATTCAAACAGTCCTGGGCCCAAATTTTTCCAGAAGACATAAAAAACTTAACTGACACCTAGATAGGGATACAAAGGACTACTTCATTCTTCCAAGTAACAAAGGGGAAAACCACTTTCAAACAGTGCCTGTGCACAGCCCCCAGCCTCATTGGACCTTGCCAGCCTTGCCAGGCACTGATGAGAATGGTATTAAAAACAACTGTCGCAATTCCATCAACATCATGTAAGGACTAGTCTGTATTCAAGTCCCTCAGGTTAATTTTTCTCATCTGCAGCACCCTGTTAATCAGCAAGGGAATAGCAAAGAAGTTATTTATGGGTGGGTGTTAGATAAATAGTAGTTGATAGATATAGAATCATCACGGCCAGCTGGCTCTGGTTTTCTCATGCCCGACGTCGTGGGTCTTGCCAGGACTTATTTTAGATTTTCTGTTGTCATTACTTTTTTTGTTCCTCTCACCTTGGCGTGTAACATTATCATATGTGCTTCCCTCTCTGTTGGGTTGGAAACAGTTGCATTTTGAAAAATCACTGCTTGTTTGGCTCAAAGGTACTTTGTGCATGGGAGAAAAATGGATGATATTCCTGATGCTGATAACTTCTCGTGTCCCAAGGGTTTTGTTTTAAATATATGAAAACACTACAAACAGGGGTTGATTATTGGTGTTTTTAAAGCTGAACAAGGAACTGTGCCAATGGCCACAAAGATATAGATTGTGATTTTACAGTGTGTGTTGAGGAATGAAGTATGACCGCCATGCTCCAACAACAGCCGATGAAGTAGGCGTTTATGCTTCATCTCTCCTGGTCTTTTAGCAAGGGAGTAAATTATTAGTTGTTTATTATTTCTTAACCTTCAGTGGGTGACTTTCTTTCTGTGCTGGTCAGCTATTCTGAGGTAGAGATATGTGGATTTTATTTCCTTCCTCCTCTTTCCCACATTCTCATTTGCTCTCAGGATAGATTGTCAGGTAAGTTCATGCCTTTTTTTTTTTAACCAACCCAAGTGGCATAGAGGCTATCCGAAGCTTAGGTGACAAGGACAGACCTTGAAAAAGCTGAGGCATGAGGTGTGGGCACCAGTAGCATAAAATGAATGTAAGGAAAGCTAGAAGCCTTATTTTTATTCTACAGTTTGTCCATCTTCTGTTATTTAGAAAATCTACCTCTTTACTGTTTTCTTTGTTTTAATTTCTTCACTCTTGTTTTGTTTTTTTCTCATCCTTTTAAGAGCTCTGATGGCTCTCATTTTTCTTTCTCTTAATGCTTGTGCGTATATCATGATGTTTGTTCTGCAGTTTGACCATCACAGCTTTTTTTAATCTAGATATCACAATAGTATTTCCTAAGCCAGTCATGCTGTTCCCCTCTTTATTTTTTTTAGTGGTATTTTACTGTTTGCAGACTGCCTCTGACAGTGCAGTTCTGTTTTGCTGAGCTGCATACAAAACCAGGGTAAGAGATAGTCCCTGCCTGCAGGAGTTTATGAGCAATGTAAATAAGGCAATCTCACAAAGGTGGGTAGGAACAGCAGCAGAGGGAAGTGAAGTGCCTGGTGGGAGGCTGAATTGTAGAGCAGTGCCAAGACCTGGATGGTAGATGCTACCTAGTGTTTATTACTTACCCTTGTACCATGTGCTACTCCCATCACCTTGGGAATGAGTCACTCTGCCTTCCTGGTTCATGCATTGCTAGTTTTTTTCATTTTCTTTCCTAATATTTAGGTTGCACTTGCACATGATCATTTCACAACTACCTTTGTGCTTCCCCGGGCTTTAATTTCTCTATCTTTGTTGTTTGGTGGCCAGTCTCCCATGCACTGCTGTTGGGCAGGTTTTGGGTGTTGGCAGCGAAGTAAAGGGAGCCATGGTGTGGGCTCTCAGAAGGTGCCTGTCGGTAAGCTGGCACTTAACAAATAAAGTCTTAGCAGATGTTGCTGGCTGACTTCACAGAGAACATAATGGAAGTGGAGAAAAGAGCAAAGCAGCTGAGGTCAGTGTGAGACAAGAAGTCTATTCCCAGCAGATGGGAGTTCTGGAAATATCATGGTGTGCAGAGGCTGGGGGCTTGCACTCAGTGAGGATTAGAGTTGGTATTTTTTCATACTTGTTTCCCATTTCACTAGGGCTGTGATGTTGCAGGAGAGCCATGTTTCTCACACTGTTCAGTGCTTTTTGAAAAGTAAATACTGTGGGGGAAAGGGATGCATATGTCTTGCACTTCAGTAAGTTGCCTGCTGATAAATGTTAGGCTGAAATTTCAAAGGGACAGTGCTCTGTACAGTAGCTTGGGGCCTCAGAGTCAGAAGTGCTGGTCACCTGCAGCTCCTATTAACTTCAACTAGAACCGTATGTACTTTGCACTTTTGAAGACCAGGAGCTCCTTAGGGCTTAAATGTTACCTTTTTTTTCCCCTCTTTTTTTTTTTTTAAAAAAATAGCAGTTACAAGCTGACAGGGAAATCTTCTCTCACATTGACTGTATTTTTTTCTCAGGGGAAGAAAAGAGGGTCAGAAAACCAAGGGAAGAAGTTTAAGATTTTTTTGGGGTTGGGTTGGTTTGTTTGTTTGTTTATGTTTTTACTTCGGTGATAGAATGTATTTCCAAAAGCAAATACCACTTTATCTCTAAACAGGTAACACTTCATATTGTTAGCAGCATGCTGTTAATGATTCAAATAACTTTATTTGCCTTTGGCAACTTAGATTGGATAATGAAGATGGATGTGATTTCTTCCCCCCTTTCTTTTTAATTTTTTAAAAATCTTGTAGCATTTGGGATGCATGGACTGTCAGGAAATGATTATTTACTTAGAAAAAATATGACAGAAGCTTCTCTAGCTGATATGCGGGTTTTATTTTTATGAAGCTTGTGTTTTAAAAAAACACTGTGTTGGTCTGTTACCAGCTCTTGTGGTTATATTAGGTGGCAGGAATTTATTTTTCCTAAAGGTACTTTAGTTCAAAAGGATCTAAATTTTCAATATGTGTGTTTGTATATGTACCAATTCCAATGTCCCTTTAGATTGTAGAGGAAACGTCTAATCCAGATATAACTAAAAAGCTCAAAAGTCACACACACCAAAAAGCAGAACGCAAATCTTCTAAAAAGCTTGGGAAGTAATATCCAGCCTCACCAGGGCTCGCTAGGTTGAGGTGCAGGTTGCAGTCCTGAGTATTTCTTGAGTTTATAGACTGTGGTTTTGGGGTTAACACTCAGCTGATGATCATTGACTTTTTTTAATTAGACATGTATTTTAAAATTCTGGGCTTGTGTTTCACATAGCTGCCAAGTGCTGCTCTATCTGTTGCTTACTCAGCAGTAACAGTGGGAATATCCAGAGCAGACAACTAGAGGAAAAAACCCTGTGCCTGATTTGTTTAATTGCATTAATTTTCTCCCCATTGTGGTTGGTAGAAGTGATTTATTTGGACAGATGGAGTGCCGGTGTTGGGAGCCTGGTAACCTGTGAGGTGTTCTCCCTTTGGGCCCCATCCTGTGGTCCAGGTGTGCTCGCAGCTGAACATCACCTTGTAAGCAACTCTGCTGAAACTGCAGCACTGCATACGTGATGAGGAATTATTCAGTGCGAAGAGGACTGTCAGAATTTGGCCTTTAGGAAAGAAATTTCATTTTGTGAGTGTATTACAAACAGTAGAGAGTTAAAAGATGAAAAACTGCTACTACATAGAAAAATAATACTGTTTCAATTTAGCCTAGGCTTAGTAAGTTTTCCTAGAAAGAAGCTTGTTCCTGAGGACATTTTATCTATTTCTCTCTCTCTCTTAGGGTTTTATACTGCTGCCCATCGCTGCAGTATCTGAATGCTTTCTATATAGAGAGATTGATAGCAACTTTGAAGTCCCCAGTGAATGGTGCAATCTTCGACACATCTTTCTTTAGGGGGTGAGAAAAAATGTGTGGGATTTTTCAAATAAAATATTGGTCTTATTTAATTTTAGACTCTAATTGTATTTTATTTTAAAATTGTTGCTTAGGGAGATGTTATTAAGTGGGTTTTTTTTCATTTTTTCTTCTCCTTTTTATGATTTGACTGAGGTTATGGGGGTACAAGAAGTGCCCCTGTTGAAGTTGGAACACATTACTGACTTTTAAAAATGTGTTTTGCTAAATGTCACATCTAGCAGATAAGGGCCAAGTTATCAAACATCTAATGTTACAAAGGTTTTTTTGTGTGGTTTTTTTTTGTTCAATTTTGTCTAAATTGTTTAAAAACCATTCAAATAATATTTGTATTTTTACAGGTGATGCATACCAGATGTGTATCAGCTCATGTGAATTGTTAGATGCAATCTTTTGTCTTTTAAAATTATTCTAGTAAGAATAAATGTTTAAATTAGTAGATAGGAAAAATTTCTGAAAACTAGCAAGATTATAATGAGAGGATTTACTAACTGGTTTAGGTATTCCATTCTCAGCCATTTCGGTCTTAGTCTTATGTGGCTAATCTATCTATCCAGCTATGTAGTCTGTCTAAACAACATGCTTGGCTCTTCCCAAATAATTTCAAAGAGAAATAAAAATAACATCATTGTTTTCTCTCTTTCTTTCCAGTCTGTCAGAGAAATACCTTGATTAGTTTATACTTAGTTTGTATGCGTGGGTGTTTTCCTTGGATGTGAACAGTGAGAAATTTTTGAAGAAACCCTAGTTGTAGCAATGAGTCCTGTGGTTAAGTTGGAAGATGACTGATCCTGTCATCATTTCTTAGTACCTGTTTCTCTTTTTTTTTTTTTTTTTTTTAAATGTTATGTGATTGTGAGCTCCAGATATTAGAGCAAGCTAGACATGTCTTGCTGCCAACATTTATGAATGCTTCCAATAGTGTCCTAATGAAGATGGAAGTCTGGTAACTTTTGACGGAGAAATGACTGGTGGTAGCTAGAGAAAACTGAAGGTAAACCACTCATCATTTAGGCATGGATTTGAACTAGGCTGTGCATTTAGTAGGTAGTTTTTGGAGAAGGAGAAATTCTGGTGCAGTTCAGGAAAAATGGGGAGAGCTGGGAGGATAATCTTGCAGTGTGAAGTTTCTTTTTATTTCCTCTATGTACTGATAGTAATTTGTTAGAAGGAGTGCAGTATTAGGAGAGACCTCATCCAGACCGTATTCCCTTCCTCAGGGGTGAAATGAGGTGGATTTACAGTACCTCTGCCAGAAATTCCTCAGTGGCTTGTGTGATAGGGAGAAACAAGGAATTCCTCTCTCATGGCGAGAGATGTGGCTGAGGAAGCTGCTGAAACCCTCACCCTCAGTTAAAGGGTGTTAGTAATTATATAGTCAAAGGGAAAAAATAAAAGCAGATTTGTCTGGTTCTTTCTTTTTTGTGATTCAAAAAGGCCTGTTGTCCCTCTACCCCAAATACGCTTGATTTTTAATGCATGAAGGTGAAGGAGCACGGTCAACTCGGGAGTGGCAGCTCCATCTGAAATGTCTTAATTATTTTTTGCATTGTCTTTTTATATTTCCTGCAGTGTTATTTAACTTCATGTGCTCTTCAAAGGTGTTAAACAGTATTATCACATGCGTAAGTCACAGTTTTTACCAGTGGGTTCAAAAGCTGTGTAGCCTTGTCTTATTTTTCACTGTTGAGTGCCCATTAGGCTTGGTGGAAACTACTGGGTGCATAATATTTTTGGAAATCAGGCTATTGAGGGATACTTTGGTTATAAATATCTGTGAGCTAATTAGGTTTTAAAATAATAAAGGTTCACAAATGAAACACATCTTTCTTTTCTTTCACTTGTAAAGGGACCGGGTCAACTTGGATGAGTTCCTCAGTGGCATGGATGGCGTACCCATGTCTCAGTACATTCTTTGAGGGAGTTTCTTTTTTGAGGACTGTGAGTCAGCAGGGTTTTGAAGTGGATGAGTCATAGACAAACTAGCTGAATGATGGTTACCAAGTGGGTGGGGGAAGCAAGGTTTTATTCTGGGAAGGTGTAAAAGCAGACAGAGGCCAAGTCTGGAGGTGAAGGAGGCCACAGGATGAAAGGCATTAACCGATAGGAAGCACTGAACCGATGTTTGATGCTGGCTGCCCTTTGTGGTTCACAGCAGCGATGCACTTCCTTCTGGCTCTGTTTAATGCTCCTGTGTAGAGTCTGTGCCCCTCTTGGGGGACAGATGTTCCAAATCAACAGCAGATAATCCTGAGAGATAATAAAGAAACATTAACTTTGCTAAGAGCCAGCTAGTTAGATTTCTGACCAGAAGAGAAATTGGGCTAGTCTATGCTTTGGCCCTTTCAGTCATATACAGCGTAAAGCTCTGACTGGGACAGGCAGCATCAAGCACGCCTGTGCAGAACAGATTAGCGTGCCAACCTCTGAAATCAGAAACAACACTGGCATATTGTACTGCCTGATGAATCTTCTTGTAGGACGTAGAAGCACGAACACAAACCACATGAAAACATCCTGTTCTGGATAATCCCATTTACTGGTTGGTAAATGACCAGAATGCTACTCCAGAGCATCCCTTTGTGTGTTTCTCACAAGTTCCTGCAACTCCTCCAGTTGTAATGGAATTTGTAATGAGATTTCCCTTGAGGTGTGAGGGGTTTTTTTTTTGTTGTTATGTAATATTTTGTAGTTCAACAGGAAACCAGAAAATATGACCATATATCATCGCCACTAGAGTTACTGCTGACCACATATCTCTGTATATTAGCAGGTGGTGATAAAATCTGTGATGGAGTGTTCACTTAGAGTGGAACAACAAAATAGCTGTCAGTCAGAGACCTTTGGAAGGAACTGAAGAGTAGTGGCTTAACAATC
>NW_008677582.1:522292-549530 GCF_000695815.1 Acanthisitta chloris | reverse complement strand
AGTATGCTCAGACAGCCCAACAGAGACAGTAACCACTTCAACTGATAGTATCCTGGAGTGCTCAGATACTGAAGAAGGAGGCTGTGGTGACCAGATTCTAACTGTCCTGTTTCCTCTTGCAAATGAAAGAGCTTTTATCAGGTTAACATATATAAATATTTTTAGTGCAAGCTCAACACATTCTAAAACTATTTTGATTACAAAGTTTGTGTTCTCTGGATTTCGGATCTAGAAAATGTGTGACACTGTACTGAAGGCTGAGAGGCAACAGAAGATACACTCTATAAGAAATATATACACAAATTTATCCTGTCTGGGAGAACAAAGAGCCAACGGCTGAAAGTCGAAGACATTAAAATTGGAGATGACACAGTGCATGCTTTGAAAGGCAATGGTAATTTACCACTGGAACATATTGCTGAGGGATGCAGCAGATTCCCCTATCACTTGAAGCCTTTAAATCAGCATTGGGTGTCTTTCTCATTCATCCTTGCTATGTTCAATCCAGGGGTTTCTGGGTGATATTTGATGGCTTCTGTTATGTAGAAGGTCAACCTAGATCATCATAATGTTCTTCCTGGCCCTAAAATGAGGGTCTGTGAGCTATGGCTGCTTGTATCTGAGTAACAAATTCAGTCGCTAGTGGTAATGAAGGGTATGCAGAGCTAAATCTCAAATTGAATCCAAGCGATGGGGAGAGGAGATGTACATGCAAGAGACACATGGCTTCTCTAGCTTCTGTGTTATATCTGCTTAGATTTCCTTTGAGTCATGCTCACTTACCTATACCCTGCCTCTTATTTGGCCCATTGTATTTCAGGGATTCTTGATGGCATAAATCACAGGCTGAAACAGTAAAAGGAGGGAGGATTCAGGGCAGATGAACGAGGAGAACAATATGTGGGAAAGCATGACTTTAAGTGCCCCTGACTTTGGGGCCTTATAGCATTTCTGACTCTTTGGTATATAAATTACATCAGTTTAGATTCCCTCATGCATCAATAGATTGGGTAGAACAAGTTCTAAGGGAACCTGAATGAGTTTAAGTGGGTATAAATTACATTACCTTACAGATTGCCTCTGAATTTGGCCCAGATTCTTTCCTTTATTTTCATTATGTCAACTTTGTGCATTGGCATTATGGTCTTTTCAGCAACTGGCCTGACAGCTAATGAGCTTTTTCACCAACAGTAAATCAACCTAGTCAGACAATGCTGCTCTGTGTAAATACTTCTTTTTATGTTCAGAGTATTCAGAATCCCATTAAATTTAGAACAGTGTGCTAGTATAAATGCATGTGAAGAAGTACTGTAAAAAGTGCTAATTATTCATAAGCCACCTGGTTTCTTCTTTTCTCCCCAGCTAACCATGTTCTGAGGCTTGGGGAAAATTAGGAAAGGGCTAGGCAACATGATAATGCTGAAATATAAACTGCTGTGTTGAAAACCATTAAGTACAAATGGTTTTAGGAAGTTTTTTGGATTTATGATTGGTTGCACTCCCCAAAATTCCTGCAACAAATAAGGTTAAAAGAAAAAGTCAAGAAATGAACTGGTAACATTTCCACTTTTGGAGAGCTGAAACAAAGGAAACTTTAACTGTAGTTCATTAGGAAATAGAATAGACTTTTCCTTTACATATTGAATGGAAGAAAAATTGTATTTGTATGTTAATTAAGTTACAGTAGAATTTGCTTTAGGAATAAATTACATACATGCTATGCAACTCATTTCATTTCTTAGTTCAGAGTATTTTGCTAAAAGGCTAAACTCTATCCCAGATTGCAGTGTTGATAATAGTTCTATGCCACTTCATTATGTTTTGGATAATTTTTTCTTTTTCTGATGTCAGCACTTAAGCATTTAAGAAGCTGTGGGGTAGGTAGAAGAAGGAAAGGAATTCCTGGCTGGTTTCTTCTGCCTTTTACCCTGCTGTATTAACTGAAGCAAAACTCTCTATTTTCTGTCTTTCTTTTCTGAGCTGAGGGTGGCAAGAAGGCCTATAGAATCTTATGAAAGATGTTCAGAGATACAGTTGATATCTTTTTTTTTTAATATTCTCAGGTGGTGGGAGCTATATAAATGCAAACTACCCATATTATTTCCCATCATGTAAGATTTTCTATCGTGCTTCTCCTCCAGAATCCCTATGTTCTCTTGAATGATGAAATTGCAAATGTTCCATGAATGTCAGTGCAATTTATTATCATCTTTCATTCAGAGCATTACAAAATGATTTGCAGATGCAGGTGTTGCTAATGATTTTCAGCCACCCTCCTTAAAGATTGGAGAACATAATTGTCGCTGTTTCTATAACAAGGATGAAAGTCACTAACTAAAATGAAAAGGCCAGTTTTGAAGGTGAGTCTGTGTTGCTACTGCATCTTCTTGGGGCTCTTTAATTCTCTAGTTCTTCTGTTATTTTTGCCTGGTGGAATCTGTTGGCTGTACATACAGGAGGTAGAATTTTTTTGTATATGCAGAAGGATGCTTTAGATGAGAAGGAAAGGGGTAAGGGAGAAAAAGTTGCTGCTTGTCAGGCCTAAAAAATATGTTGCAGTATTTATCTGTGGACATCATGGCTCTTTCTTTGTCATCTAAAGATTCTTAAACTTCTCTTAACTCCTGTAATCTACTGCAACAATTTCACTTGCACTATATTATAGAATGCCTCTGATTTTAGTTCCAAAAAGTGCTTTCTTAACAGAAGACATTATACATGATATAATATATAATATAATATATTATATGAAGGAAGTTTTGAAGCAGATGTGTGAGGAAACATTTCTGGCCCTATCTCATACAATCCTTTGTTAAGTTTCCGGGTGAGGGAATCACCTGAGAAATCAAAGCTGTAAATGGAGGCATACTAGAGGTGCTAAATGTTTGCGAATATACAAGTCTATAGACTTGACCCCATGTTGGTGAGGATATTGGATCCAAGATCCTGATGATAGGAATGATTATATCAGTTGAAAAAGGACAAGATTCCTTCTCTCCACAGGACTGAGCAGATGTGATCGGTCCTGGTTGCATAGAGATGCAGAAATTCAGCATTCTTTCTCTGCAGCCTCAAATGGAGAAAGTGCTGTAGAGCACTAGCTGCAAATTAAAGTTTTTCTGGTTCCATAGGGAGGAACCCTTGGGGGAAGAGTGGTGCAGTCATGACAGCTCTCTCTTGAGGCAAATTCTCTTAGGCATTACTGTATAAGGTGATGCAATTTGAAGCCACATGCCAGTGGGAATAAGTCAAGTGGGATGGCTAACATGGCCAATGTCAAATGTATTTTAGCACAGATGTGGCTATGATATTTTTGTTGCTGTTGTCTTTTAAAGTGAAGCTGTACATACTTTGCTCATGGCAGCTCTCTGAAGGTTCAGTGGCTCAGTTTTTATTTGATTTTGATTAAAATCTGTGTTTCTGCCAGCCGTAGTGATCTCATGAGTGAGATACCTGAGTTTGATTCCTGGATTCAATTTTTGTACTGTGTTATATGGTGAGGGGAATCCTTGCCTCCCTCTTAGGGGGAAGGCAGAGCTTCAGATCTCTGTGCAGCAGACCCATTAGGGGTGGGGTGGCTTTGACAAACTCCACAGGAGGTGCGTTTTACCACTAATTAGCTGCAGATACACACCACGTAGGCATTCTCAGCAACCTAAGCTTCCCAAATGCAGAATAGGTATGGTCAGTGTAAGCTTCCCATCCGTCCCTGATAACCTTATTTAATGTTCATTGGGAAAGATCAGGTTTTGTGGAGAATGAAGTACTCCGTGTCCTAGGTTTACATAGAACTTTGTTTCTCCAGGGGCTGAGGATAAGGGGTGCTGGGTGGTCCTATTTTTGACCCGGCACAGATGAAGATGGCTGGTTGCAAATTTGTTGTGAAATTAGGCTGGGATCTGAAGAAGCATGTTGTTACTAAAGTGTGTTCTCTATTAAGAAAACTGAGGCAGGCTTAATGGCTTAGATAAACTGTCCAAATGTTGGTGAAGTAATTAGTAAATGTGCACTATCAGACCAACTAATTTGTTTCATCTTGAACAGGCAATGTTTATAGATATTTAAATCATTTTAAGAAGGGGCTGTCCAGAGTCATGGCAGGTTCATGATCTATGCAGTGCTGCAGACAAGCAGACTGGTTCCCTCATTTTGCTGCAACATCACTGAGCTCTGTAGAAGGCAAGGACAGTCCTACTATGCTGCCGTTTCATGGTTATTTAATTTAGTCCTAGTGCTAGAGGTAATCTTGTCCTTGCTGGAAGCTGCTCCTTCCCGAGTGCAGGCATTTGTTTTCATGTGGCTACCAACTGAATCAGGCTAGGGAGCATATCTGGCTGAAAGCTAAGGCATTCTGGTTTCTATTTGTTTTGTTGGGGTTTTTTCCCCCTTGTCTTTCTTTTCTTTGTCCTTGGGCTCCCTGAGCCAGCTCAGCACATGGCCAAACAAGCACTAGTGCTGGCACCTGAGCAGGAGTAGGAATACCCAGCCAAGGGAGGTGGCAAGGGCAGAGACAACTTGAACTTTGGGCAACTTTAGTAACAAAACTACAACCTGAGTTTACATGCCTGTTTGTGTAAATTGAATAGTTTACTGACTTCTGGCAGGAGTTGTGTTTGGGTTCTCTGGAGTCCAGGCACAAAAATGTCAGAAGCTTCACTATAGTGACGGAGTCTTTCAGCTTCCTGTGTGGTTCTTTGCCAAATTAAATAGAGCCAGAAATCTCAGCACCAGCAGCTGTAGGGAGTTAATCCCACCCAGATCCAGATTAGCCATGGCACATTCTTGTAGCCATAGGCAGGACAGTTTAGTGTAGACAGCTGTTCAGATAAACCAATCTGGGAATCCTGCCCTCATAGGAATGTTTGATGTGCACCAGTCACAGAAGTTGTTGCAAAGTTGTGGTGAGACAAACTGGTAGCCTGGATAGCAGTTACATGTTTTTGTCAGTGTTGTGATGGCAATACCACATGGTTATCAAAAGAGACATGAGTGGTTTTACCTTAGAAGGGGAGTGAATTTCTCTCTACCTGAGTTATATAGGTACAATGCCAGTATTCATCTTCTGTGTTGTGAGGGTGATGCCTATTTGATACACTAAAGATTTGATACAGAGAGACAACAGGTGTATAGATGGACAGCTTGCTTCCTGCCCCAAGCAATATTCTTGAATTTTCTTCCCTGCCTGTTTTGTTCTTGTGGCCTATGTTGGCATAATTCTTGATGGTACTGGCTGAATATTTGGTGCAGTGGAAGGACAGGGATGCTTGAAAATTAGGGTAATGTAGTGATTGTAGACAAGGACAACTTTTGATTGGGTGAATGAGGGTAAAACTTTAACAATTGTTTGAGCCATAAAGATGGGTCAGCTTGGGTAGCTGCATAGCTTAAGCACCAGACTTTTAATCTTGGAGGTGGAGATTTGATCACTACTTAAGGATAAAACATGTTTTGCCACAGAGTATTGGGATGCTAAAAGTTCACCTGAGTTCAAAATGAGAATGGATATTTCTTTGCACAGAAATCTAGTGAGGAATCGTCTCCAAAAGACCATCCATGAAGTTCCAAATGTTGAAGCTGCTGAAGGCTGGAAGTGTGGTCAAGGGTAGTTGTCTGTATATTTCCTCTGTTTCTGTGCTCTTCTTTTGCTATCTACTTCTGGTCGTTTTTGACGACAGGATTTGGGGCTAGATGTGCTTCTGCTCTGAACCAACATAGCCATATTTGTGACTTGAAGGGAGAATATTGTTAGAAGCAGCAGAGACCAGTAAGGAGAGTATTGTAACCATAGGCACAACATCTTAGTCTAGATGGCTGTTCTGATAAACCAGTTTGGGAATCCTGCCCTCATAGGGTTGTTTGTGTACTGGTCACAGAAGCTCACGAACTTCTGGTGAGTAGCTTTGATAGCTGCCTTGATAGAGTCAGAAGTCTGGAAGGAAATCCATTATCTTCTCAGCTCTGCCATTAGTGTGCTGTTCAACTCGGAACAAATTATTTCATCTGTTTGACTCTACTCTCCCATTCTCCTGACACATACCCTTTATCCATGTTACCATTTCAGTTGTCAGCTCTGTCAGTTGAAGACTTTCTTAGGCTGTGTTTGCACAGGTGTAAGCGAGGTGGCGCATTTCAAGCACTTACCTCTGCACTACTGAAGTTCTGCTGCAGCTGAAATTTGGTAGCTGACTGTGAATGCTTTAATTTCATTGTGGATGTAAATTCAAGTAGGTTAAATTAAACTATCCTGAAGCATTGCCATGAAAATGGTTTACACTAACTTTGAAATTGGAATACGTCAGGAGCACACATGTATCAGGTAAGACAGGGTAGTGTCCTAAGGTGTACTAACTCACTGGCTTCCTATTGTGCCAGTGGGTCCCCTGGGTTTTGCTCAGTGCTTTGCTCAAAAGAGCTCTAAGTCCATTTTTTTTTTTTTTTTTTTTGTTGCTACTCACTTAACTCTAGTTAATAATAATGATAAATTTGAACATCTGAGCAGAATCATTTTGCTATTCAACCTCTGCTGCTCCTTTGATTAAGGAAAGATTTAATGCTTTAATTTGAGACCTGTTTTCTTAAAGAATAGAGGGCTTTGATTCGCATGTTTATAAAGGGGTGCACTTCCTGAGCAGAATGGAAAACATTCTTCAGTGGTAAAGGATGTTGAAACTACAGGCACTCCCTGCAGCTGATGGATTTGCTCTGGACTCATATTTATCAGTACATGTTAACAGAAAAGAAAAATGTTGAGGTATTGTTCCCAAACAAGGTGAATTATATTCTTTCCTACCTTTTTGCTGAGATTGGGGCAAGACGTGCAGCTCCATCTGCATAACTTCTTGATGTGAGGACACGTTAGTGGCAGGAGCTCTTTCTTGTGTGTTGTTTTTCTTTTTGGTTTTGTTTGTTTGTTTGTTTTGAAAAATTTTCCCCTTGATGTTTGTTCCTTTCATTCATATTTTTGTCAAGTGACTGTATCTAACTTCAGCAAGTGTTTTAGAATGATGTTTGTATAGCAAATAATGTGCATCTTAAATGAAATTACATTTTACTGTATTAGATAATTTGAATTGCAAATGTAAAGCTCCCAAAACAAACACCAACAAACTCCCATGTGATGATATGACTTCCTGGTCTTTTTTGAAAGACTGGTGACTGATTCTGTTAGCAAAGAGAGAAATATTTTTCTCCATTTTTTTAAAAATAGGGAATAAAAGTTAAATGCCTATTTTACAGTAGAGAAAGAACATTTATTGCATAAACTATCAGTCTTCTAGCTACAATTTGGCATTATGATTTTATCAGCACTATAGAGTGTCACTAATATGACCCAGAGCTTAAACTCGCTACTGTCACTATAACGTGTTTCTTCTAAAACTATGATTGTCAGCCAGCCACTGCAAGTCCAATTCCATATTCTAGCATCCTCTCTGAGAACAGCTAGGCTTAGCTTATCATCTTCCTGGCACAGAAAGGGATGTGGTTTTGAGCTCTGTAGGGTGCAATCAGAGCCGAAGAGCGCCGTTATCCAGGAGTAGCACATAGTAAGTACAGAGTTTTAATCTGCTTTCTCTTCAAAACCAACATGAGCATCTCTGACTTGGCCAAAACTCAAAGGCAAGAACTTTCAGGGTTCTTAAAAGTGTAGGGGTGCGATTACTACAATTTGAAAGGCCTGAAGACCATTATGGCTTGAGGAGAAGGAAAACTTTCAGTTGTTCTCTAAAAGCCTGGTGGTTACTGCCCCTTTTGAGAAGGTGCAGCGTGTCTGTCCTTTTCCCTTGTGCAAGGCAAGTTGATTGCTGCAGCCATAACCCTCCTCAAGTGCTTTTGAGAGTCTAGCACTGGCCTATACTCCATAAATTGGAAGGCTGTGAATCCTGGCTTGCCCTGCAGAAAATATATTGTGTATTGTAGACTCTTTGTGATCTTTTCCCCTTTGCACACCTTCACAGAGCCAGCCACAATCCAGCCCATTATCTGTGTGTGAGAGTTTTCACTATTACAGACTTGTAAAAGTTTCTATTAGCAATTCTGATTTGGAAAGGACAATTGCAGACTGAAAGAATGGCAAATGCAACCTGGATATAACTTTTTGATCCCAGAACCCAATTAAATTTGTGGTTTTAAAGTGCATGTGACTCCCGAGTTCAGCTCTAATACTAGATTTATATTATTTCCTGGAATGAAAGTCACTGCAGACAATTTCCAGAAGAGCATAATAATGATCCAGTGAAAAATGAATCCTGCTTTTGATTTTTTTTTCCCCCCAACAGAAATAAGATAGGGAACCAATTTAGTTTTATATTGGCTATCCTTTTAATGCTCAGTAACTTTCCTACCATCAGTGACATTTTTCCAAGATATTTTCTCCATTAGTACTGCTGTTAATACACAGTGTTAGTGTGCATTTGTATTGACATGGCTGATGCTGTAGCACTACCACATATTTGGGAATGAAAAACCCCAGAATATTGGTTGATATGTATTATCAAATATCCTATTTAAAAGATCACCTATGATGAGTAATTAATATTCTCTGAGCCATATGGGGTTTTTTCTTCATCATGTTAAGGTCCTCTGCCTAAAATGATGCTTCAGCCTGATCTGTTTAGGGGGGAACTTTAGCAGTAATCATAAATGTTCTGTACTGAGTTTCTGTCTGGCTCAAAACAGTCTTTGTGCATCTGAATTATTATTAGAGATCCTTAAATTTTGGACTAGCAGTACTGTGTCTGTGTCTCATTTTCAGTTATGTCACAGGACAGCTTTTGTCTCACAAGGAGATTGTTATCTTAATTCTTCAGCTTATTGGAGTTTCTGACACCTTGTGCTCTTACAGCTCTCTAGGAAAGAGACCTAAGTTATGCCAAAGATGAAAGCAAGTGTCCTTGCCCTCCTCTTCACTCCCCTTTCTGATCTCTTTGCTATGGAGCTTGGCAGGTTCTGCATGTAGTATGAGGTTTCTAGTCTGTAAAGTGATATACTTGAGAGCTTTGGGGAAAACCATAAATTATTCTTAGGAAGAAAGAGACTACAAATTCTGTCTTCTATTGAAGGAAATGAAGGTATGTGAGAAGTCTTCTATAGAGTTGAGCTTTTTTACCCCTACCTTTGTTGCATGGCTGTTAATTCTGGGGGCACTGGCTACCTGTAACATTTATCATAATGACATTTTTGTCCAGCAAGGCCGTGCTCTTAAAATGAGCAAGAATAAGAGGTGCAAATGTGCTTTCTTGCTATTACTGGTGGACTTGCATAAACATGAATGAAGCTGTTTTTTCAGGTTCCTGAGGCTGGAAGTGCAATCCATTTGACATCCTATATCTAACTTCAAGTGACAGGGGAACAAGCTCAGTAAAGCTCTATCTGGTGCGTATATAGGTAGATTCCAAAAATAGGTGCATTTTCATATTCTCTCTTTAGTTCAAATATGAATTGCAGCTTTGTTTTTAGCCTTTGGTTGCTACTGTTTGAATGCTTTCCCAAATAAGTCTAATGTAGTTGTGAAGCATAAGCATATTCACTTTTATTTCTTCCCGGAATTTTTCTTCTACCTGATCTGAGTTCTGTCCAGAGACAGAGCTGAGGGAAACATACATGGTAATGTAGTTCCTGGATTATCCTGGATTTGTGATAACCATGAACACAAGGGGATAAATGCTGTCAAGAACAAGTTTCAGCTCAGATGAATGTTAACTGAAGATGAAAATCAGTATGAAAAAGTAGAACTGTTGCTGCAAAATCAAAACAACGCATCCTTTTTGAAGCCTCTGGGAAAGCCCTTCTTGCACAAAAAGTCTTCTGTGAATCAAAAAGGTATCCATTAATTCCTGTTATCTCTTCCCCATTTCACATTAGAAGATACCTTGGCTATGATGATCATCATCTTTATTCTTTCTCTGCTGTCTTGGCTGAATACAGAGTACGACTGATGTGGTCAGTTTGATCCTTATTTCAGATGCTGAGATGAGAGGTGCTTATATACATCCAAAATCAAAAAGCAAAACCATCTATCCACCTGAACTTGATGATTGACTGAGATCTTGGAGCAGTACTTTTTCCTGTGAGCAGCTAACTTACAGATGTGAATTTACTGAGCTTGCAGAGCTGGTCTGCAATGAAATCTGGGACCAGATGAGTTGAAACGGATACTTGAATGAAATCATTATTGCTCTCACAGATGCAGAGAAGTAGACATACAGTAATGGCTTAGACAAAATGCATTGTTTAAAGACCATGTTAAATGGATTCCTCCAGGAGGGCTTGTATTTTAATGGAGAATGCTGTCCAAGCAAGAATGATCTGTTCTTCCTTAGTCCGACAGAGTAATTGAATATGATTTGGAAACTTCAGTCTGCTTCATGTGTTATTCTCCAGGCCAAATACCTGGAAAAATAAATATTATACTACTTTTCCCATCAAAAGAAGCATGCTTAGAGGCCCTGTTTCTAATCAGATAGTTTTTGAAGCCTAATGTGTACTCTGAAATAGGGTAGTAGTCTTCTCAACTGATTCACGTATTTTTCCAAAGTAAATTTAAGAGATTTTCTTTCTTCTATTAAACATCAAAATGTAGTCCTACAGAACTTTCAGGCTCTCAAGGCAGAGGAGTCAGTTTGCCTGGAGTGACATAGGCCAAATGGCCTCAGGGTTAGTGATACAGAAATTCACCCATTGTGCTGCTTTCTCATCAATCTGTTACCAGGTCTCTTAAGTGTGTGTCCCCATGTCTTCTCTGTGCATTGGTGTGTCTTGAGAGAAAACCATATATACCTTGTCTCATTCTGGGCATTTATATTCTAAGGAATGCTTCTGGGAAGAAGAGGTGGAAATTCTCTTTACAAAGGATCTTTGATCCCTAGGATCATGATTGATAGGGGGAAAAAAGCCTGTATTAACTTTAAAATCCTTTTTCTTTGAACAAGATGATCTACAAGCACAACTTTGCTAGAAATAAATAGATTAGGGAGGAGAGGGTCAGAAAGTGACTTGGTCTCTGTTACTGGGAAAACATTCTCTGCAGTTCATGTTGTTAGAATATATATTTTAATAATTTTAGAAGCTGCTTATGAGTTTTTCCCCAGCTTATACTTGGAAACCAGTGTGTATAGGAAATGATCAAGAAATAGAGTATCTTGTATAAATGTTTTATAAGCAAATAATTAACATCCTTGAATTCTGGTTTCATACAAGATGCTGAATGTTTCTCTCCATTTGCTTGTGCACAGACACACATGCAGGCGCATGCATTGTTTGTCAGGTTGTCCATTTGTAGAGATGAAAGCTGTCTTTGCAGTCTATGATGTGCCTTTAACCTCTTTATTACCAAGATATAAAGTATCAAATTTCCTGTTCGCCATTTTATTTCTTGGTATATGAGCAAGACTATACATTAGTTCTGACTTGCAGGTTTTCTTATATGTAGAAGTGATTTTTGGCAAGACTCTGTTTCTTTCCAGGGTTCTAATAGTGTAATAATAGACTATTTAGCATTGTGCAGAAGTATTTATTTTCAATGCCTGCTTTTGCTGCTCAGAAAATGGTAGGTGCTTGGTGAACTGTTTGTGCGTGAGAAGAAGGTGCTCAATGCGCTCTTTGAAAGTTTAGTTACATTTTGAGAGTTTGCAGTCTGAACAGTGTCTGTGTTGCCTGATACTGAAGATGTCTGGTGTAGACCCTAGTTTTCCTTTTGAGTGTTCAGTGTTGTTGGGTAAGCAGTGTAGCACACTAGCACAATTGTTTCTTGCCATGCTAGCATAGTATTCTAATTTTAACCTTTGCCTTAACTGATCTTAAATCTTTATCCTCTCTTCAGTGCTGAGGTACTTTATCAATAGGCATGGCTGAATGGTATGAGGAGGGTTGTATGGCAGCCTCTAGGTTGGTTGAATCTCATTCTGATGATTAAGAAGTGTTCTGAGAATAAAAGCTTGAGGTTCAGAAGGCGATGTTTGTAGGCCTGTTAAAAAATGATGGTTCTTCACTGACCTGACATTTGCTCACATCTCATTGTGTTGGAGAGGAAAGCCTTCATATCATTAGCCATCTCCTGAACAATGCTCTCTTCCTTCCCCTCACCCATTTGCAGCAATCCTTAAAAAATGATACGAGGCTAGACTGTGGTGGTATTTTTTTCACTTTCCCCATGGGATCATAGAACAGTATGGTATCCAACTCTTATGTGAGCCTCAGTGGAAATTGGCTGTCTGATTTCGTTCCAACATAATGTATCATGAATATTAAAACTACTAAAGTATGCAGCTGCATGTGCATTTGTGCAAGTACTACAACTCTTACAAAAGCAAAGCAGAAATTTGCTGAGCTCTAAACAAAATACCTTCTTCCTTAGGAGAAGTTTCAGAGTATGGATATTTTAACAGGTAGGGACAGGGCTTCAGCAGGCTGATATTGCTGTTGGTGATGCTGGTACTGGGCTGTGATGCTGGTGCTGGGAGGTAACGTTAAGACATACACGAGAGGAGATGTTTGGGCAGCAGTTTCATTCTGCTGTGCAGAACCAGTGCAACAGTTTGGAAAAGTCTTGATTCCTTTTTGAGTAAAGAAGCAGTGGTTACAAATACCCAGCCATTTGCTAAGGGCCACTGTGCTCAGTTTGGGTGGTAAATTGTATTTAAGCCAAACATAGAAACCCAGCAGTTTCTGTAGACCTGCCTATGCAGTGGGATGCCACACAAGTAGCCCCTGCAAAATCTGGCCTTTGTTGCTAAGAACAGAACCAGGAACAAATGTTAAATTGTTAGTTTTCTACATGCATCGTCTTCTATTAGTAAACACAAATGTAGTCATGGAAATTTGTATGCCTTTCTTGTGAAATCTTTGCTTTTATAACTATTTCCTCATACTGTAGAGAAAAGCTAGCAAAAAAAGTGGGTTTATGATACAATGTTTTTCCTATTTAGCGTTCTGAAAACATACCTGAAATAAATTGTAGTGCAACCAGAGTACAATTTGCAAGCAGTATTAGAATAAAGATAATAAAGAAGAATTACAGTTCATCCTAAGAATTCAGTTTAGTTGCATCAGTTCTAATGCAGCATTATGTTTTCTGCATTTATAACAGTAAAAGGAATAAAGTGATAGTGACCTTAAGACCTCAGGATTGCAATGTAGACAGCTGCCAGTAGAATCTGGTCTTCATTAAGAAAACAACTTCTAGTATTGCAATAAATTATATTTTAATTAAGACTCCTCTGTATCTTTATCTTTCTTGGTCCCAAGTACTTGCTAAGTTAGTGGCTCTGAAATGCCGGGCATAGGATGCACCTTTACAAATGAGAAATTGTGTGCAAGAAAAATCATTAGATTCTGGTATCAGTCCATTACAGAATGTTGATTTAACCAAGTAGGCACTGTTCTACCCATTTATTTTGCATTCCTGTTGCTTTAGTTTGTAAATCTTTTGGAGCAGAGACATCTGATTTTAAGTTTTTGCGGGGAACAGGGTTTTGTCTTGGACTTATCAGTGCAGCTAGAAAAAAATTAGAAAAATGTTTTTGGAGGGAGGGAGAATCACTGAAAGTGTGACAACTAATGCAAAATAGCACAACTTGCACATACTACATTTCAAATTCTGTTTGGGCTTTGTTCTATACAGCTGAAATGGTAGGTGCAAACTCTAGTGAACAACAGCTAAGAAGAACTTTTAAGAACTTCTAAGCACACTATAAAGATACACTATATTCAATGTATTTGTGTGTGTGTATATATATGTATCTATATCTATCTATCTATAGCTGTATATATATCTAAATATAGTTAAGTAAGAGAATGTGTGATTTCAGAGTATATTTGTAAGATATAATCAAATGGGATTACTCCATGGCTGATATTAAGCAATCATTAGCATCATTCTTAACCACCTACCAGTGTGATTTGATCAAGAGTTTCTTACTAAATGTGTTCATTTGATTTAATTAAAGTTGTAAATAATATCAAAGTACTTGTAATTTAGACAGGGAGTTGTTCTTTTTATTGGAAAAATAAAAGATGGAGAAAATCCTGTTGCTTTGCTAAAGTAAACTTGGATGTTACTTTCAATCGATACCTTTAAAAGAAACTTTTAATTAATTCATGTGAAATCTAAAAATTGAGTAATATATATTGTTTCACTAAGGGCTAAGTTTTCCTTTCCTGAGACTTCCTTGTAGAAGAAAAGCAATTAATCCAGGATGTCATCTCCTCTGTGCATTTTCATAGCAGGAACAGAATTCCTGCCTTACCCTGTTGCAATCTTTCCACTGCCTTCAAAGGGATTTGGATCAGACCCATAAATCTCTGCTTGTGTCTGTAGGCTATCTGAAGACATTGCTATAGAATCAGGTTTCTTCCATTCCTATTCAATTCATGGGATTCATAGTATTTGACTGAGGAGAATGTTCAGTGAGACCTTCTGGCAAACTCGCTCATCAGGGGGTTGGGTTCTACTTGTTATTAGAGAAGACTAGAGAGGAAGAGCTGTGAGCATCAGTGGTGGTACCCAGAGCAAAGTTGTTTACACCTTTTCTGTAACTGTGGAAGGCGGTGTCGATTGCAGACACCCGAGCCCGCGTGCCTGTAAAAGGCAGGAATGTTTATCTCCGTCACTACAGCATCCTTGAAGCTTTGTGTCTGCCAGAGCTCCCAGCTCCATGTTAGGCATGATGGAGTTCGTCTGGTCAAAGAGCAGGATTACCAAACATTGTTTCTAGAGGTCCATTTTCCATCTTTTGGAAGTTCTTTCCTTGTCACTACCTAGTTTTATCTTCCTGTGTTTGCTTGGTAGTAGGGAAGTCATGGTCTGAAAATGGAGTAGACTGACTCTATTCATACCAGGTCATTTTTTCTGTCTTTCTGCCGATGTATTATTTTTCAAGGCAAATGAGAGAGAAAGATGACTTTGCCATCATATGCATGGTTTTGAAATGGTTCAATAAAAGCTTTCTCAATTCTGAAAGTATATTGCTGCCTCTATACAATATACTGTCTTTATCAGTGATTCTTAGTCAACCCTCTAAGAATGAAGAGCTAGATTTTCAAAACTGGAGGCCCCTGCCTGTGCCATTTCTCACACTGGCCAGTACTTGCTCACAAGTGATACCTTATGTAACAGGTGTGTTAGATAGTTGCCCAGAGATACCATGGAGGTTGGAGGTGTATATGTTCAGGATTTAAGAAATGCATTGGTGCATAGCCCAATTGTCAGCATCTGGCTTTAATTTTTCTGTAGGAACCGTTCTGCTGTCCTAATAAAGGGGAACTAAAGAGAGAATGGAGCTAGTATTTAAAAACTGACTGAAAGTTGGCTGCTGAGTGGAAGAAATATCCATGTGTTTTTAATAAAATTTAAGGGAAACATTATCAAAGGTTCTAAAGGACACTGTACATCTTCCTCTTCTCTAGCCCCATCATACAGTAATTTGGAGGGATTCTGTTTGGAGCGAATTGGGGTTACTCCATGAGAATCAGAGGTGGGGGGCAGAGGGGTACTTTTGTCTCCTGTAATACTTCCCATCTTATTACCTCCAATCTTTCTTTTTGTATCTCTACAACAGTGGGAAAGGATTTTTCTTACATTGAAGTAGGGCTCATTCTTTAACTCTTCACTCCCACTGATAGTTCATCCTGTGAGGTTTTATTTCTAACCATCAGTGGCGATGTTCTGCAGTTCTTCGAGAACATTTTGTGAGGGCTTACTTAAAACACAAGTTGGTGCTGTTTGGAAATGCTGTGGACACATGTGGTTTCTGTTATATATATCACATAACTGAAGTTATAATGAGGTTTGACCATGGATAAATGAAGGCTTCTGTGGTCTCTTGTAATTTGGGAATTTGTCTAATCGGTGTTGCAAACATCTTACTTGTGATGGGTCTACAGTACAGTTTAGTGAAATATGAATAGCCCTAGAAAAGAAAAATTTCCTAGTCTCTTCTTCCAAATATCAATCAATTTGTATGTCTCCTGATTAGAGTATCTCTTTATATTTTGTTTTGTGGGGTTTTTTTTAACTGAGACTGCACAAATGCAAGGAACTCTGTTCTCATAGCCTTGCTGTAAAAGAAGTTTTATTGTTAGGAACCTTAGTTCTCCAATGTTGTCAGTTTGAGGAAAATTTCAAGGTAGCAGATGGGTGGTAAGTGTGCAAATCATGTTATTTGTTTGCAGGATTATGAAAGTTGAATGAGAACTTAATTCAGTATGGCATGTTGCTTTCTCGCTTGTGACTCTTGAAGCATTGGTCTGTAACATCAGACAGCACAAAAATTGGCATTCTTAAACTAATTCTGAAATTCTTTAGATTTGTAGTGCAATAGGCATGGAAAATGTACAGATAAGTGACTCACTAGAATGGGTAGGAGCCTTTGTCCTCCAAATTTAAATTGAAGTTTTGCAGTTGTGGGTAATACAAAAGCCAGAGAGACTTAAAGCCTTTTTTTTTTTCCTTTGACACCTTGTGATTGAAAATGTGAAGTGCCACAATATCTGTTACCTTCCTATAATTGCTCCTTTTACACATCTAACAAGTATGTCCCATCAGATTTGATTTTTCTTTTACATACTGTGTCCTTTCTTGTAAAATTCCTTTGAATTTAGGTATGTTACTAGGACTGCACCTGGGTAAAGAGGAGGAGAATGAAGCCCAAAGTCTTCCTGACTGATACTTCTAAATTGAAGTCTCTTTCCTTGTGGTGATTTCTCTCTTTTCTGGCAAACTGCTCTATTCTCTGAGCTCCTATTCTTATTAAAATCCCATGATGATGAATTGACTGAATGCTGAACTGAAACTCAAGTTTCTCTTGGTGATGTGATGTTTCCCTTCCTGGATGGTCTGTTACCAAAGACTTTAAGCAAAGTGTGTGTGAGTGTGCATTGCTTGTCTCCTAGCATCAAGTGGCATTTGGATGAGAGCTGTCGGCATGATGCTGTCCAGCCAGTGCCACACAAATAACTAGTGACTGACTTTGTCTCCACATCCAGCCCAGGCAGAAGTTCTCCCTGCCTTCCTTAGGTCTCTGCCAGGAGGATGGAGGCTTTCTAACTCTTATGAAGTTCAAGCATGCTACACGCCAAACCAGATGGGGTGGAGTAGGTGATAGCTTTGCATTGCTTCATCTTGGGCCTCAGGCTAATTGCAAAGGGGATACTAAAACTTGGCCCTGGGTAGGATTAGGACCTTGCTGCATGTGAGTGTGAGAGTTCAGCTTGAAATTCTACAGTAATACAGGGATGTCCTTAAATAGTACCATGGAGCTGTACAAATTTAGGATTTGTTTAGTCTTTCATTGTTCCAAGGAATTTGCAATTATAGCATTGGTTTGTGCATGAATGTATATTATTAAACCAGTTTTTAAAATGCGTAATGCTTGGAGAGTGGTGTTTTGAAAAGTTGAAAGTTAGCTTATAAATTCATTTACAGTAATACAGGGATGTCCTTAAATAGTACCATGGAGCTGTACAAATTTAGGATTTGTTTAGTCTTTCATTGTTCCAAGGAATTTGCAATTATAGCATTGGTTTGTGCATGAATGTATATTATTAAACCAGTTTTTAAAATGCGTAATGCTTGGAGAGTGGTGTTTTGAAAAGTTGAAAGTTAGCTTATAAATTCATTCTTTAACATTTCAGCATGAGGAAATGAAAGAGTGCAAGTCTGTCAGAAATTAACTCCTTGTGGTCCTTGTTTTGGCTAAGTAACAGGGTGCCTTCCTTTCTTTCTGTGATAACTTAAAGTATTTTAGTGCTTTAAAGATTTTTGTTAAAATTGTCAGGATATCCCTTCCAATCCAAGTCCCTGTATGGGTTCAAGTACAAACTCCAAACAGATCCACTTTATGCTGAAGTTTGCAGGCAGCTCATAAATGCTGAGCTAGAGTCAATATGAAGTCTTGGGATTAATGAGCACTCATCAAGAGGTGGGGAAAAGAAAGAGAATGAACAAAGAGCAGTTTGGGCTTCTTTTTTCTAACTTATGTAGTATGTATGTACCTTTTAAACAGTTTTTATTGTAAGTGAATTTTTCAGTGAAATTCAAGATAAATTTTCTGGCCAGTCACACTGGTTTTAGAAAAAAAATCCTAATCTTAGTAGAAAGGTGTTTGATCCCCTAAAATGATGGTATGTAAAGCACACGTTGGGTTCTTTCATTTTGCTTTGAATTTTTGAGACATCAAGATACATTTGGTTCCTGTTCCCAGGCTTTTATGTACAACATGAGGGCTGTAAGTATGCTTTAGGAAGTGAAAACTGACATTCTGAGATGACCATTTGTTTGGAGGAGCTGGGGTTTTAACTAAAACATCAAATATGAGAAAATCAGAAGAACTGTCAATGTTGTCATTACCTGAATGAAGTTCAGATTGGCAGTGCTGAAAAGTTGTCATCTGATGGTTACAAGATGGCCTGTGACACAAAGCAGTTTTCTCAGAGACAGGTGTGTATTAGGTTGATGTAACAAAATTGCTACCTGCAGAAAGGCAGAGCTGCACTTTCATTCTTCATATTAACTTCACCTGCAATGAGGGATAGGAGGCCATGTTAATTGGGAGGGTAAGAAATACTGAGCTATTACTCTGCAGAGAAAACAGTCTGCATGAACTGAAAACAAACCATGTTCATAATTGCCCTGGATTCTATCATTATTGTAAACTATAAGCACATATAAGTGTGGTTTTGCTAGAGTTTCCTTCAGTAGCTTTATTCCCCTTTCAATCTGTTACATCAGTTCCATCACAGAATGGAACTCCACCTTTTTCTTAATTTTTTTTATTTTGTGTATGTGTGCTCTGATTGGAAAACACAGATTTGACCTGCCAGTGTGAGTTCAAGGAAGTTTTGATGTATGCTTGGGCATAAGGATGGCTAGCAGTTGGCTGAGGCTGACTTGACAGAAGAGCTTTTAATTCCCATGTAAGTACATGAAGACCTGGCACCTGCTTCTGAGGGCAGCTGGGGTCAGTGTTACCACACACATACTCACAGATTGTTCCTCTGCTGTAGCACAGGAATATTTGCAATCTGTTCAGAATTTACTGATTTCTCCTTTTAATTGTGGAATGTGCCATGGGATGTATACATATATGCTCCTAAACTCCATTCCTATTGTAGGTGAATGTCTCATAGAGGTGTAGGTAGTACAACTAATCCCCATTGGAAATGACAGGTGAAGTGGATGAAACATCTCAAATCTGACAGTCAGCTTGGTAAAATCCTGAATTTGAACTCAAAACTCATGAGATGCAGTCCAGAGCTTCAATCAGAGAATGGTTCTTTTTGTCTCGTGCAGTCATTTGTTTTCAGAAAACGTTCCTGTTTAAATGTGTCTTGACCATGTGCAGATGACCTGTGAGAAGCTGGAAATAATTAGAGAGCCTTGTGATGCTCTGTTACGCTTTATTTGAAAGCCCTTACCTGTGCAGGATGCCTTCTGAATATCCCTGACCATCTTCTCAGATTTCTGAACCCTCTATGGCAGATATTTGTCCTGGGTTCCCATGAGTGACAGAGGAGAGGCCGTTGGCAAACCTTATGCCCTTTCAATATCTGCTTGAACGCATCTAAAGCAAATCAGGGAAATAATGTTTATGTAGCATGGTCATGAAATCATTAGCAAGCTGGCTGGCAAATTAGAATTTTTTTAAAAAGGAAAATTTAATTAAATAATGACATAGTTGTAGTGCAGTTTCATATCCTCCTTCCAGACAGGCATTCATTATGAGCTTGAGTAAATATTAGATACTTATCACATAGGATGTTAAATATTTAACTGTTCCTGTAACAGATATATATCCTACTTGGTAGGCTGTTGCTCAGTATTAAATTAGAAGGACAAGTTTCTCTTAAGTTGTTTTCTTGTTTGGGTGTCAACTTGCAATGCACAAGCATTGAACTAATTGAAAGTAAAATTTTGCTATAGTACTTTTGTAGTTAAGTGCCTACTCCATGTGTTAAGGCTTTTATTTCAAAAGAATCTCATAGTAACCTGGTCCTGAAAAGTCTAGTCAGTGGCAACCAGCACCTGCAGCTGGTACTATAGGGTAAAGCACAGAAATTGTTCTGTTGGCTTTCATGGGACATCTTCCATACTGGTATTTGGCATAAAGTCTTTTTTGTTTTTGTTTTTTTTTTTGAACGGCATGTTAATCAAGCATGCTGTGAGATCTCTCTGGCCAAACCAGCCAGTCTTTTCCATGAGTATCTGTGCATCCCAGCTGCCACAGCATTACATAGCAGGCTTATACAATGAGTACTTGGGTGGCAGATGCAGGTTCTGCTCCAGACTGGAAGCAAATTTTGCTTGGGTAAATCTTGTCAGGCTCCAGTGTGTTGTCTTTTCCTCTGTGTTACGTTATTCCTTTCATCCCTTTCTAGTCTCTAGGGAAGAAGCTGCAGGTGGTTCCTACAGTTCTTAGCCATGAAGCAGTTGGTGCAGAGGAGCTGGAATCATTGCATTGCTCCTTGATCAGCAGATCTTCATAGAAACTTAGGCTTAGATCTGGAGTCTTGTGACTACAAGCATGCTTGGGACAGCAAAAGACTGTGGAGCCAGAAGGAAATTGATTATTACATCTTGTGTCTGGTTTGTAACTGTGCCACCAGCTGGAAGGGAGTTTGAGGTGTGTAGCATAAGAAACAGCTTATTCTGAAACTAGACGGGCAAAGTAGAATCAGTTGTAGTATAATGTGATGTCTTCAGCAAAGGTATTCTCATGTAATCTCCCTGTTATCTTTTTTTTTCTCCTATTTCAGAAAGCATGCACAAGCTATTTGTAATTTTGAATGCACTAGGAAGCAGTCAAAACAGTGGCAGCTAGGTCAGAAAAACAGATGCATTTCTTCATTGTAATTGCATGTGATAATCCTCTCCATTGTTGTTATTTTAAAGGAAATTATACTGATTTTAAATTAGGCTTTGATTCATCTTCTGTGCGAGAACCACAGCAGAGTTATCTTTGCCTTAGAATTGACAAAGCTGCACTGTTTGTCATCCAGTCATTTAGTAGCAACTCAACAAATGCAATGCAGCATAACTGCATAAATCAAAGACTAATATTTGCTACCACCTTTAAAAAAGTTGCTGACATACTGGAGAGATGCTAAATGAGCATTATTGATGTTTCATTCTAATTAAATACAAGGTAAATGCTTGGTAATTGCACCTTTCATTAAAATGTGAATGTGTGATTTGTAAGCTTCCCAGTGCTGCCCTTTAAAAATCATCAGAAAATATTTTGGTCTGGTGGCATTAAGTCACTATAGCTTAGCAATGTATTGGTAACTTAATAAGCTCTTGGCATTGATTTTGGAGAAATTGCCCTTTGTAGGCAAAGTTGTCAGACTGCTTGACTATATAATCCTTCTTCATGTGAAGTAATAGCAGAAGGTTCTTGGTATCAGATTGAGTGCTTTACTGTGACCTGTGCTTGGGATCTTTGTGCATGGACTGGAATTGCTTCACAGCAGTAGTATCATGGCCATTTCATTACATCCATCTATCTCATTTGCATGGTAGACCACCTACTTGCTGCGGTGTGCTTGGGTCTGAGCAGTTGCATGTTACAAAATGGAGCCATCACCCTAGTTATTTTTGATGTTGTTGGAATTAATAAATGCTAAACTTTGCTATCAATACTGCAGGTGTGTTTATGCATACTACAAAAGCCTGACATATGTTGTTCTGTGAGACGAGAAGATAGGGAAAATTTACATTCTTGCCTGCTTTAAATTAGGAACTGTATTAACGATTTAGACTATTGTGTTATGAGAGCATCGATTTCATCTTTTCCAATGATTCCTTTTAATGAAATTGTTCAAGGCTCAGTTCACCACAGAGGAGAGGCTGCTCTCTGCATTATTGGAGCCAAGTTAAGGTCACAGATCTTGGCTCTTCCATCATGAGAATCGTTCAATAGAAAACATGGACAGGCTAGAGAACAATTTTCAGCTAATTCCGTGATTGCTTTGAAAGCAGTGGTGAAAAGCATAGAAGTTAATGAGTGTCTCCATTACTTACCCATTCCAACTAACTCAGCAAGCCAAATAATAAAGAAAAAAACACCCAGTTTTCAACTAAAGCTATTTTTTTAACTGTACCCAAAATAGACCTGTTTCAGCTGAGAAGGAGGTCTGTCTCTAGTGAAAGATCAAATGATTGAAAGGCTGACTCTCTTTCCTTCTGTTCTGTCTTCTGTCAGTGGCCTTGAGGAAGTCAGTTCATCTTTATTTCTGTCTTCACATTTGAAAAGATAATATTTTCCCACTTTGTTCGGATTCTGACTTTGCAGTGTTTGAGCTGCTTGAGAAAACACTAAGTGCAATTAACTACAAAGTATCCCTGAGCACAATTAGTATATGGTGTTTCCTCTTTTAGTGTGTACTTTTTATTTGTTTAAAAATACATAAAACCCACCACTAAAACCCACCAAAAACACAACCAAACAAAGAAACAAAAAAAAGCCAGTCCACATCCTCTCTGTTTCTTTCTATGTGTCTGGCATAGTGTCCTTAAAAAAGAAAGAGAGACAGTCGAGAAGAGCTACACAATCACAGGAGTTATATTGACAAACCAGCATCTAAAATATTCAGGAAATAATTTTCATCCTGTTATGCATATGTGGATATTGAATTGGAAATTTGTTGCTACATACAATATAAGAATTACATATGTCACAATGTATGAAAATAAATATTTATTTAATGTAATATAATATCTAACAGATGTAAAAATATGTAATCCTGTGTGTTTGAGTACGAATATATAGATAAAACTTAGTAGATAGGCTAGTAAGTGGATTGGTACAATAATATATTTCATATTCAGGATGCTTTTGAGCAAGAGTTCCCACTTCGAAGGCATTTTCATACGTTACTGCCCTGTAAGTATGTTTATGGTGGCAAACTCTGAAAGCCTGTCTTCTAGGGCGTCCTTTGTGCATTTTCTAGATAGCACTGATAGAAAGCTAATTTCCTTGTTTTCATGTAAACAAGGAAAGCTGCAATTCAGAGTATTTTGTCTGGCACAGAAGAAACAAATTATAGTAATAATACCTATCTCTTATATAGCACATCTCAGACCTATTGGTCTAACTAGGAGTCAGACGCTATCAGGGAATTCCAATTCCTTACGTGTAATCATGGGCTAAATCCTGCGTGCTCCCTAGGTATTGGGGTACTGCTACATTGTGTCCGATGATGAAAACGGAGGCATCCAAAATTTAGGGCTTTCATAAAATGGAAAAGACAAGAGAATAATCCAGGATTACACACTTTCAGCAGATGCAGTTCGTTCCAGAATGCACCTGAGTTGTGGTCTTGCTTTATGATGTTACAGGCATGAGTAGAGTTTAAAGATCCCTTTCTGCATAGCACAGCTGGGCTGGAATCCAGACTCATGTTTCCAGTCGCAGCCCTGGCAGGAGAAGGAGCAACAGTAGTTGCTTTAGCTCAGTGGTTGTAGCTGGGCTCATCTGGTGGTCCTGTCTTCCTTTCTTGAAGTGTTTCTGCAGTAGCTTATTGCTACCTTATGATATATCTGTCTCTTAATCTGTTCCGATAAGAAAAGTATCTCTACAAAATTTCCTCTGTCAAATATTCCAAAATGTTGGGAAAGCCCCCAAAAGAAGAGCTCTCTATAGTTCAATTTCAGGAATGTTCAAGTTTAGCAGTTGTGTAGGAATGACTGGAGGTAAAAAATGCCAGGCAGGAGAGGGAGCACTCCTGGACCTGATTTTGTATAATAACTGCAGCATCACTGATGTGAATATGATTTCTACTCTCCTCATTTGGTCTTATGCATTCTGCCTAAGATGCTCTTCATTTTTTTTTTTGCCTAATGCTTCCAGGCTCTGTGATGTAAAGGGGTCAGCTCTGCAAGGAGAAGCTGACATGAGATGCAAGTCCTTTTTAGTGGCAGTGTGCAGGAAAAAAAAAAAAAGCTTCATCAGGGTCAAGGTATAAGACTAGGACTACAGTATATGGGGGTTCACGATTACTGAGTGCCTCTTAGAAATAACTCAAGCTCAGTATTTGAAAAATAAAGCTTTGCCCATCTGGATTACCATTCTCCTCCCTATCTTAAATAGGGCTAAATCAGACATACTGAACTGTAAGAAATTCTTTACTGCTCTCCAGTTTTTGGTGGAAGTTACCCTGGGAGGTAATAGTTTTCCTTATACCATGGTTTGTCAGCCAGCACTGTGCACACCAAAACTTTCTTAAGATAACAGTGGATATAGATTAGCGATAAGAATTCAAGTCTATGTCTGCATATGAATTTCTGTATTAAATATTTAATAAATATTTTTCTTAGGATTGCAGAAATTTAAGATAGATATGACCACAGGATTCATACTTACCCTCCCTATTGGTAATTGGCAGTTTAATAGTGGTAACGAGACTTACTCCTAATAGTGTATACCATAAATAAATTGACTCTGAATAACCTAGATATCTGCTGCAGAGATTGCTGCATATATATATATATAAATATGTATATGTATAAATTTTTTAATTTGTGACTTGTATGGCTTAAATCCAGAAGTTTCATAGCACTAAATTATATGAGAAAAAAACCCGTTAAGGACGCAGAAGCTGCTAGGTGATATTGGACATTGGGGTTGGGGGGAAACCCCAAAAATGGAGTTTGAGCAAGTAAAGTGTGCCTGATAATTGTGAAGTAATCTATCTCTGTTAAAGTTTGCAGTGTGGAAATGCATCAACAGTTGCTTTGTTAAAAGCTAATAACTGTAACTCATTCAATTAAGCTATTATGTATACACTTGTGTACGTGTATGTGTGGATATTATGGGAAGCATAATGTGCAGTAGTTTACAGCTTGAATCTACACAGGCTTAGTGCGGGACAAGCACGGATGGGCAGCAAACAGTTTCTGAAAGTTTTTTTCAGGTGAAGTATTTTTTTGGATCTGATTTCTCAGGTCCTATTCTTAGTTAAAGGCTACTTCCAGGTGCCCACAGGTTCCCATGTGGCCACTTGGGTTTTGCACATGTGGTTTTTTTTCATATTTGCATAAAGATTGTGGCTTGCATAGAGACATGGAGAAATGTTGTTGAGGTGGTAATGCATTTCTAATAAAATTGGCTCTATTTTCATTTCTTTGCTTGGAAATACGAAGTTTTTCAACTTCAAATACACTCTGTATCTGGTCCTTCTTGAGTGGGAATGGAAACACCTTTATATAAGTGTTTAGGTATTTGTTATCTTATATTGCTTTGCTGAGACCCAAACTTTAATGAGAAATATTTTTTTTGGAATTACTACAGCTTCATAAAGCAGCCAAATATTTTAGTTTTCTTAGCAGGCAAATATTTAATTATTTCTAAGTACATGAAGAAGAACTGTATGGGGAATGAAATCATATGAACATGACTTGCATCAAAGACAAACCTTTTTTTGGGTAAAGTTGTGACTTATTGAAGCTATCTTGCATTTAATAAACTGTTTAATAATGCATACATTTAGTTTCCTGTTTCAGTCTTTATTTGTTGGCTTTACTTTGTAGCCTGTATTATGCTCTCAGCAACACTGCTCACTCATTGTACTTTTTTGATGTTCTTCCACTAGCTCTAAAAATCATATAGTTCATCCAAAACCAGTAATTATGAAAAAAACCTCTGTGATCAGCATTACTTGAACATGAGATGTTAAAATCAGAAATATCACAAAGTCTTCTGATTAATCATGTCAGGTAGCTTTTTTTCCCCTGTTGTTGAGAGGGGAGAGAACTATACCCTCTTCATTTTGGTGCCCAGTCTGCCTAACTCCAGCACTTGCATGTGAAGGACATTTCAAAGAAGAAAGCAACCCTGGCAATTACTATAGGGGAAAAGAATAAGGTAAGAGAGGCTAATGAAGCTTCACTATGTCAGAATAGAAATGGAAGGGCTATGTAGGCTGTTGCTGCAATTTATGTTCCATAAAAGAAAGATCCAATGGAAATCCATGGTGGGAAAAGTGGCTTGAGGACATAAAAAAGCAGTTGTTGTTTTCTTTGATAAGGATGGTCAGTTGAGTGAAATAGATTTACCCAGGGCTGCCTGATTTAAACTGGGACAGGACCTGTCCTTTGAACTTTTATCTCGAATATTAAGGGGAAAATTATGTTCCATCACTGAAAAAAACAAACCAAGAATCTAACTATACTATTGGGAAAGTCAAAAGACTTTAATATTTTGCTGGCAAATGTTTTAGCAATGTTTGTAAACTATATATAGATTCTTGAGTCATATTTCTTAAATAATTGCTAGGCACAATTTTAGTCTACAAGAATTTAGAAAAGATATTATGAAATTGGAGTAGGGATGAATTCCGTACAGATCAAGTTGCCAAAATAATACTTAGACCATTTTGCTGCATGCATTTAAATGAAAGTTTTACCTCAGAACCTTGCCATAAAGCACAAGGTATCATCGTTCATAAAATATGGTTGTTTGATAACAAGCTTTTAAGAATACGTCTTGTAAATCGGTTGGATTACAGCAGTAATGTTTATTTAGAAAATATGTTCCAATACAGCCCAGACTTTAAGGAGACAGAATTTGTCTGCGTGTTACTTTGCCCAGGTAATGCTTTGACTTCATTATTAGCTGGCTGATGATACTGATGTTCTCAAACACCTAAATAGATTCAGTGCATTATAAAATGCCTTCCTGTGGGATATTTAAAAGGCTTAGATCCGGCCTGGCTTATTGTTTCCACTGTTTACTCTGTGAATGAAAATAGACACTGCAAATCAGCGTAAAAGTTGTAGAAATTCCTAGAGTTTTGCCTTATTTATAATTGTTTTCTCCTTTTTATTTGCCTGATGCCATGCAGATGCTGTCTCATTTTACATACCAGCATTGTCAAACTTCAGATGTTACTGTTAAAAAAGTCATCAGAGATTTGGTGACAAAAATGAGCTGCCTCTTAGTTTACAAACCCCAAATGCTGGATATTTTAGCAAAAGAACGGTTTTCTGCGTATCAGGCTGCCCTTTCTTCCTTTCCTGTGCATGTTACTCAATTCTGAAGCAGCTGTAACACAGAGGAAAATACTGTACATCAGCACCTGGAAGCTGTTTTTCAAGCTCAAATGAGATGGAGCTTCTTGTGTGGCAGCAAATGCCACGTTTGGTATGTAGGACTTCCAGTGTCTTGAGACCCTCCAACCTCACATGCTCTCTGGCAGTCTAGAGAGGCCAGGGCACATCTGCACCTTGCTCCATCAGGAGCACTAGCAT
>NW_008677582.1:515749-522268 GCF_000695815.1 Acanthisitta chloris | reverse complement strand
GGAATTACACTGAGGATTCCTCTGCTAGGGGAGTGTTGCAAACTGAGACCTGGATAATAGTTAAGGCATTTGGAAAGCAGTGTTTTTATAACACAACTTTCTAATGATCCAGCCCAATAGGGCTATAGACCTATTTTATGTATTCCTGTAGGATGGATACATATATTTGATTTTCACATAGTTACTTCATGATGGTTCTGCTTATTTTCATTTTCTTTCTTCCTGGCACCTACCATGCAGTAGCAGTTCTGGGGAGTAGCAGTTCTGCATTCTCCTTTTCCATTGCCCATGCAATTTTTGTAAACCTTGCTCTTATTACTGCCCACACCTCTCTCCAGATCAAATGTCTCAGTCTTTTTAGCCTCTTGTGATAAGGGGACAAGCTGCTTGGCCAAACTTTACACAAAAGTCTGGCTTAAGGCTGTTTTGGTTTAGAATGGCTGTGTAAAATTAGGCATCCTAAGCGCTGGTCCTAAGGGACTCAAATAAGTGGCCTGTTTTTTCAAACTTCTAACACCCCACTAGTTCCTGTGCAATGATTAGAAACTGCTGAATCTTCAGCAATTTTGAAAATTAGGCCAAGGATTTAGTTGCCCGAGGGTGGTATTTTCAAAAGAGTATGGGTTAGGCCAACACAAAGTGCTTGTAAGCACCTTGCTTCAGTGGCAGCTTTAAGTGTGTGACTTTACAAAAGCTAATACTTTTCTTAAAAGGATAGTCATTCAGGCTCATGGAGGGGTGGATGGGATTTATGGAAGCTGAAGCCGGAAAGAAAATGCGAGGTTTGCATACTTTCAGGTCCTGTATTGTTAGAAATTTTAGCTTTTGAGAAATATTCTGAGAAGACATGAAGAGTGGCCAGTCTGGGAGTTTAATAACATGTTTTTGATCTGTAAATGTTACTGTGCCATGGTTAAAAGGTAACTATATTTTTCTTGTCCAATAATCACTACTGGCTTAACTGCAGTGTATTTCCTTTCAGAACTGTGTGGTTGGTTATAGCAGAAATGAGCTATTGACTGGAATCTTATCATTTATCTAGAGTTCTTTTGGTTATTTGAAATGTGCCTGAGAGGTAATAGGTGGCAATTTGCATTCTTTTGTTCTGCGAATTTTACCTGACAGTCTTGTCTAGAGGCTCTTTTGTAAGGTTTAAAGGAACACCAAGGATGGGAGGAAAAAAGATGAACAAAATCCTGACCTTTGCAGTACATATTTTTGTTGCATTAAAATTCTGCCACTTTAGGAGGGTTTTGCTGAAGCAAATACAGAAACAGGAAGGATCACAGCTCATCACAAGGGAAAAAGGAAAGGAGTATTATCTTCCTTTTCTGCTATACTTCCTTTTAAACTGATTTTGCCCTTCTTACTTTTATGTGAATTCGAATGAAGGACAAAAATTCCTGTCTTCATGAGACAGGACTTCCAGGAGGTTTGTTTTTTTCCCCCCTCCAATGTTCATGTGAAAATTCAGAGTGTGTTCTTTAAATTATTTAAAGTGACTCTCTAGATGAAGACCTGCCTATAATGGAATATCCTAACATGTAGTTTAGTAATTTAAGAGAGTATTGGGTAAAAAGTGTATGGCAACAGGATCTCATTAACGAAACAGATTTGATTTGAAGCCCTGATGCAGCTGTTGACAGCATAATTAAAATGATTAATTTGGAGTAGAAGAAGTACTTTGAACTAATTTGAAAAAATGGCTATGATCCTGACCATACATCTGACCAGTGTTAGGCAGGTACTTGGTAATGCTTAAAGGGGGGAAAAATAACTTGAAGTGTTTTAGCTGAAGAAGAGAAGCCTTTGTCTCAGATTCATGTTTTTTCAGATTTCAAATATTTCCTAACAAAATAATGAAAGTGGTAAAAATGAGACAAAATTTTACCTTAACACATGAACAAAAGCAATTACATATGATTTTTTTCTTCTTAAATCTCTAGGGTTTTCTGCATGTGCCATTTTGTCACAAAGAATCATATTTAAAATCCTAATTAAGGTTATAAATATTCTTAGTATCTAATTCCATCTATTTTCCTCATCTGAAATGCAATTGACCACATGTTCTTTGACCATATATGTACACACTACATATAAATTTTAGAAAATGTTTCTTTTCCTCTTTCTTGCTCTGAATCATGGTGGGAATTTCAGTTAATGCCTGGGGCAAAGTGCCCTGCAAGGATGTTTGGAATTCCTTTGCTTCCCGTAAAAGAGATCCTTGGAATCTGTAAGTGGGTTAGAAAATATATGGTTGTTCTTTAACAATTGGCATAACTTCTATTAGTTTCCTTTATTTTCCTGATATTACAGAACCATATATTTGATATGCTTTCATTATATCCTAAAACAAGAGCTGGGCTGTGTTTCCTAGTTTTCAAACTGGCTAAATTAAGACTGCCCCCCTCTTAATATCACCTCTGTCATGTGCTGTTTTCTCATGGCTCTGTTATGTATGTGCATTTAGGCTTATATAGATAAGTTTTGATTGATGATGTTACATCTCAGCATTTAATTGCCCAAAACTTTAACATGAGTAATATTAATTGTTCCCACAAACTGAGTTTGCAGTTTGTGGTATTAACCTATTCAAATATCTGGTTTTGTACTACTTCACATCTATGTGTAAGCAGGGCTATAGGGCTGTAAGGTGCAGAGAGAAAATAAAAACTAGGCATAAGTTTTAGCTAGAGAAAGTGTACAATTCCATAATCTCTTGGTGCATTAAAAGTGCATGTGTGTTTAGAGTAGATGTTTAATGTTTGAATGACAATTTTGCTTGAAATGTGGAGCTTGAGGACTGTTTTATTTCTCTCCTCTGGGGTTCTAGCTGCATAAGTGCTTTGCCTTACTTCTTATTATGGTAAAGATTAAGTCTTTTTATTGTAGGGGAACCAAATGGTTTGCTTTGTAAACACAAAACCACGCACACACTTCCTGCAAAAGCATTCTTGACACTGGTCCTTGTCCCATCTGCATGGGTGTCAAGGCACGACTAGTCCATATGTGTAACATCCTTTTCTTTTAAAATGTGCAAAAGTGTTGCCAAAGTGAGTATGTGATGCTGTGTTGCATGTTCCCAATTTTCCTAGTCCTCCTAAGACTGAAATTGAGGCCTGAATTACTATGAATGCAAGCAGTCCTTCTTTGCTAAAGATTCTGCATCCTATATCTATCATGTGATAATGCCTTAGTGATGGCAACACATCTCTTTTCTGACGTTTATTTTCTAAATGCCTGCTTAAAACATACAGGTTTTTCTTTACACATTTAATTTAATAAAAAGCAAAAACAAAAACAAAACCCAACCCCAAAAACTAAAAGCAAAACCCCAACAACAATAAAAAAAAACCCAACAAAAAACCCCAAACCACCCAGATTTCATGAACAAATGGTCTGCTTTTTTTAATCTTTGACTGACCTTTGGAGTTAAGCCTCTCTATGGTGTATAAATAAGTGGTGACCAATTACTCTTGGGAAGAAGGAAGTTTGATGAATCACAGGAAATAGTAAATTATGTGGATTCCACATGATTCCCAAGGTTGAAACAACTTTTTTTTTTTCTCTTCCCCCCTTGCACAGGGGCCTTAAAATGTCACTGATTTGATGGGATGGTAGGCTCCGGTTACTTCTGGAGGGCATGGTGAGGGGAGTGAGGAACGGAAAGCAGAAGATTTCACAGTAGTTATCGCACTGAGTAGGTTAAATCTCTCTTTTGTTTCCTCCCTGGAGGGTGGATAAAAACAATCGTGGTGTGCTAAAATTGTTCAAAAGCATACTAGCTATTTGCGGACAGCAAGTGATGAAACTAGGGCCTTTAAAGAAAAAGTGTGTGCGGCATGGCTGTAGTGCTGATTACCTCTGAAGTTTTACTCGGCTCGTCTCCCATGATTTAAAGTTTCAACATATCCATGAAGTGGTAGTAATATAAATAGTTAGGGTGGGGAAGGTGGCAAGTACTAATAGCAAATAGACTCCAGGATGTGAGAGCGAATGGGGAAACGGAGCCTTTCCTGGTCTACTCTGTCTCTGTCTCTTCGCTGCTATTCTCTTGGCTTCCTTGTCAATTAAACTAATTGCTGCTGAAGATATTTCCCTAAAGGAGATCTCATACTAGGGCATTTCAGGCAAAATCATTTGCAAGACTTTTAATCTAGTCAGGATATATTAATAGTATGCAGGTTCTTTATGCGTGAAGGGAATGCTTCAAAATTGCTACATTGTTCATGGTCCATATAGCTAGACAAAACATTCGGTACTTACTGTCTCCAGAAAATGAAAGTTAATTTATACAGTGTAGCAACATACTTTGTTGTGGAGCCACATTAATATAATATAGTTTGTGTCACAGGATTTTTTTACTATTTGGTTTAGGGTTTTTTTGTAACAAAAGTAACTTTTGATTGCAAAAGGAATTTTTTTTTCCTTTCCCCCTTTTTTCTTTTTGTCGCTTGCAGTAACTTTTGATTGCAAAAGGAATTTTTGTTTCCTTTCCCTCTTTTTTCTTTTTGTCGCTTGCGTGTTTTGCATCAGGTCTGAGGGCTTTATTTTACTTGAATGTCTGATATCTGCATTGTACCACTGAAGGTTTTCATTCTGCATTTGCTCTACAATTTATCTGTGGTGTATGATAATAAAGTATGTTGAAAATAGGGTGCAAGAATGGTATGGAGAACTGTTGTATGCGTCTGGAATTTAGCACAACTTTAGGAGAAGTAATTTAAAAAAAACCCCAACAAACAAACCTTTACATTATAAGCAGGTAATTTTTTAGATAAACTTTTGTCAATTCTGATTTGTTCATAGAACTTCATTGCTTGTGTATCCTCAAAGATGTAAATGGCTGTTTTCTAATTATAGCATTAGCTTGCAAATATGACTGTGCTTGCCAGAGGTAAGCTCTGCTCAGAAAGGCCTCTGTGCCTAAGAGAGTGCCTCACTGTGATCAAAGACAGCTGTAGGATGAATACCATTTTTTCATTGAAAATCTTTCTTGCTATTAGTATGTATTCCTTAGTCCCAAGGATGTATGTGATGCTTTATAAAGCTGTGAGATGGAGTCCGTGTTCTGCAGGGCATAGTGTGGCTGTGCTCATACAAAGCTGTCTACTTTTCCTGTCAGGCTTACCTATGTGAAGAGCTCCAGTAAAGGCTTTTAGCGTTGACCACGTGGTTGAAAGCTGGATAAGTGGGTTTTAGTCACTGCGTGAATGGTGTTATGAGAGCATTGCAGCTTTCCACCAGGTTAAATGTCTGGGACAAATGTGGTACTTACAATAGCCTTAAAACTGTTCTCAGTTGAGGCAACTTTGGTACATCTTCTGCAGGTCAGCTGCAAGGCTTTCATGCTGCCATGCCTCTGGGATGTCGCAGAAAGGAGCTGATGTGGAGGTTGACATGTTGGTTTGAAATGTGGAAAACACCACACCTGCAATGTGCTTGCAGGACATCGATTTCAGACTGTTTGAATGTGGCTCTTAGGGGAAGACTGCAATTCCCTCCTGAGTGGCTTCCCAAGAGCACTGGAGTGCTGGCAGGCCAACACACTACTTTTGTTTTTAGATGGATTACTTGGGTTAGGTCCCTCCTTTTTGAGGTATGCTGAAACCTCTCTGTCTCGGGTACTCAGCTATTGCAAGTTACCTGTCAGGAACTTGAGCAGTTGAAGTCCAAGAAGCAAGAGAGATGTAGGATTGCCATAATAACCCACTGACTTTTCAGCAGCTCATTCGTACTTGAGTGCTACCACCACTAGGGGACATCCATCCCAAGCCATGTAGGAAGTGACCCAAAGGAGAGTTGGAGGACTAGGGCAAGGTGCAAGATGCATTACCTGTGGAGTGGAAGTATACTGGGATTTCAAGTCTGTCAATGAATTGAAGAGCTGATGAAAAATTGATTTGCACAAATGAATCTAAAACTTTTTATCTTAGTTAATGATGCTTTGTCCTTTAAGGGTGCTTAGATCAAAAAAAACTTATCTTTTTCTGCTTGGAACATGCTGTGTGTTGCTCACCTCTGGGTTTGATTGGGGTTTTAATACTTAAGCAATGTCAACTTCAAGCAGTTCGAAGAAAAACCTTACCATTTTTATACATTAAATACTTCAGTTAATATAGCAGCTGAAACCTTCCTTTCACTGAAACTATTATCTGAGTTTGAACCATGGATAGGTTCTGTTCGTATTTCAAAATGCAAAAGAAATTTTTCAGTGTATTTAGTATTGATTTCCTCCCCTTCCCCAATCTAGCTGAAAGTGTTATTTGCTTATTTTTGTTTGGATTTGCAGGTACACGATTAGCTTTCTACAAACTGTGGCTCAACTTAATCCAAGGTTAGTTCAGTTTTCAGGATTGTTAGGGCTCTCAGCGAGCATTTAAACCAATTTTCACTGTGGCTGACCACTTGAAGAGAGTTGGAGGCAAAGCTGGGGAGGAAGTTACAGAATGACTCTTCTTCCAGTCTTAAACCTTTACCACTTAAGTACGTATCAATTTCAACAAAACTCTCTCTATA
>NW_008677582.1:460775-515698 GCF_000695815.1 Acanthisitta chloris | reverse complement strand
CTCAGTGTAGTCAGTAACACCTTTTTTGGGGATAGGCACATGTTGACAGGGTGATCACAGTGTGCTTTCCAGGTGCTTTCCAAGTTGGATGTGGGCCCTAGTTTCTGAGTTTCCCACACCCAAAACAACATATTTTCAATCTCATAGATTGGTTCTGTTTTCTAGAGTTAAATATAAATTAATTCAAAAGGACTGGCTCTCTGACTGCAAGGATCAGGCACTTACTGTGGCATACACATCAGAATGACCTCTTTTGAATCCTTCCATCTGTTTGAGGAGTCTGGAAAAGAGCTTTATTCCAGGGTGGAATGTCTAGTTGGTGACTAGGGGGGAAAGGGTCTGGTAAGGGAAGGGTGTGAGTATTGTTTTCATGCTAAAGCCCCCACAATGTACAGATGTGTACTAGCAATGCTACTTTTCTTTTAATGTGCATAGAAGTACACCACCTGTAAAATGTGGTGGAGATACACAGAAGAGCTGGAGATGGAGCTGAGCCCAGATGTCTCCCAACCACTGCCCTGTGGTGGGGCAGTCACTGAGGTGCAAACCTGGCAGTGCATGCAGAGAGCTCTGAGATGGGCTTTGCTTCATTTTTTAATGCTGTTGGGTATAAGCAGCTCACAAATACTCTGCATACAGTGGTGATCTGCTGTTTGTGAAGATCCATTCTGCTGGCCCCAAGCAACCAGCACCCATTGGTTATATTGATGAACTTTCAGGCCAGACAGCATGGTTCTACTGAAGAGTGTTCTTCATAGTCTGACCAGCACCCATTGGTTATATTGATGAATTTTCAGGCCAGACAGCATGGTTTTACTGAAGAGTGTTCTTCATAGTCTATTTTATTTGAAATGCAATATTTTACCCTGTACAGGAACAAGATCAGCTGTAGGAAGGTAAGTGCTTGTATATATAAGTAAAGAAACTTTTTGTTCCCCAGAAAAGTGTTTGTTGCAAATACATTCCTCTGTTTCTTTATCACTAGAGGCTGTTGTCTCATGAAACTTGAGGTTTCAGAAACCTCCCAGTAGAATGAGAGCTGGCAAAGAAATTCCCTTTTATTGTATCATCTTGTTGTAATGGGAAAAAGTGTGGTTGCCAGCAGACAATTTCTTGGTGTCATTTATTCTAATCAAAATGTTCTATCATTGGGCTGCTTTCACAAGGAGTCTCATTTGGCTCTCTTTCTCCTCTTGGAGTAATGACAGCATCCTTTCATTCCCAAATGACACCCAGAAGTCCCCTGCTATTGAGAGTCAGACAGCAGTGTGATGCCTGTGACTTTCACACAATCTGATAAGTATTCATAACTCTCAGGTTGTTTCTGCTTAGCTGGCGCACATGAAAAGTGGCCACTTACAGCAGTGAACTGACAAAATGTCTTTGTAACTAGAATCTCACAGTCAGTTTCTGGGGGGTGGGGAGGAAATAGTGAATGTTCTTGTCAAATGGTTTAACATGATCTCTACTTCTGGGCATGCCTCATAAAACAGAAGTCATGCGGTGAAGGGGAAGAGAGCACTTTTGATGTATGTATTATCTAGTCTTCTGCCATGGTGTGAGAAATGCTTGAGCCAGCTTGTCTGTTTACCCAGCTAAAAAGCAAATCAAGGTTACCCATAATTAGAGATGGTTGAAGAAGAGGATGTTCAGATCTGAGTCTGGATTACAGGCAAGCTGCAGTTCGTGTTTGAGGCTGAATGATCTTGTCGGCTTCAAGGGCACTGAAACTGGAGATAGGCAATTCTCAGGAGTATTTTGGCCTCAAATGGCAGAAACACACAGTGTATTGTTTATAACTTCCTTATGAGGAAAAGAGAAATTTTGACTTAGACTTAGCCCCTGGTAGAAAATCTAGAGAATTTCGTGCTCTTGCCCTCCCTGTGAAACCCTTATTTAATATTCATTGCCATGATATGTGAACTCCAAGGAGGCAATGAAGTGCCCTTTATGAAAAGGAGCAGAGAGTTGTGGCACCAGCCCTGATATTTTGTAGCCTATGGGGAGATCTTGGGGAAAAAAAATTCATGTGGCTTAATTGGAACTCTCTTTTCTGCCACTGGCTCTCTTCATTCTCTGCTACTGGAGGATTTATGTGGATTGTGGGAATGTTTCTTCTCAATTCTCACATCCCCAAAGAACTAGGATTTCATCAGTAAGGAGAGGAGATATAAACATCTCTTTTCTATGTGAATGTATCAGATCTCTACTAGATTGCCAAAAATCTAATGCTGGGATCATTAATTATGTTTGTAAGCTACCAACATCACAGTAATATTTGTCATGAACGTGCTGTTTAAGTCTCAAGAGGAAAGGAGAAGAACATGAAGACTTCCTGCCTCTCCCTACCTCCCTCCCCAGCCCCCCTGCTGCAGTTATTTGAATGATTACATCTTCACATCTAAATATGTGAGCATGGTCTTGGAATGCTAAAAGTGGATTCTTTTCAGGTTTATAGATTAATCTAACAAAGAGGGGTTAACAGTCAAATAGATTTGATGGTATCTATCTAATTGCCTTTTTACATAATTTATACTTTGCTAGCTATAAAAAGATGCTTTGGAAATGATTCGGAAAGTCCTTCAGGAATAGTCCCAATCTCTGCAGCCTTATTAAATGCATACAGGCATGTCTCCCAGTGAGAATCTCAAGCTGTGAAAGTCATTAGAATAATAAATTAAACTTCTATGTATACAGGCATTTTAAACTTCAGGTGAAAATTCCTTATATGCCATGTTCTAATTTTCAACTCAAGGGCTAAAGAAACAGGACTTTGGAACTTGCTGGTGATCTTCTGCAAAGTTTTACGTGCGTAACAAGTCATTGGACTGTGCTGGCTCCTGAAACATGCTGCAGAGCTGGAGATGTTAATGCTTTGAAAGGTTCTTTTCCTTTCTTGACTCCTAGGGCTGAAACAGCTAAAATCTAATTAAGAGGAATAGACTATTTAAGAGTGGAAACTACACTGCTAATGAGAGAATGTATGTTGTTATTTTGGATTGGTTCCTGTCAACACTTCCTATTAATATTTTAGTCAATATTATATTGTAAAATGGACTCTTTGCATACATAGTGTAATCAGGATGATAAATGGATGTCATCAGGTTTTGCAACTGGAGAAACATGGCTTAGGAGAATAACTCCAAAAATCCAAAGTCAAGGAGACAACGGAAAGCTTTCATGGAAAAATCTCTGAAAGTAGTGCCTGCATGAATCTGAATGGCAGCTCTGGTAGAAAGGCTAACTTTGCCTTTTAGTATCAATTTTTTGTTTCCCTGAAACCTCTTGCTCACGTTAAATTGCTTCATTTGATGAGCGTATTTGCTTGGATGTTTCAAGGTACTTATCAGCCGTTTGTGAAGTGGGCAGAACCAAAGAATATGCTTCATGTTCTGTCAAAAACTGATGTCTCTTGAACCACTGGAATTAGCTACTTGACCTGAAACGTTTTATCTTTAGCAATTTTGTACTACTTAACATGTGTCAGTGTACTCACCAGTGCTATGTATGTGAGTGGCACAATATGTGTAAAGGAAGACAAATACATAAGGAAAACAGGGGAGAGGTTTGCAACGGGGCTGTAATCTTTGTCTTCTAGTTAAGAGTTTGACATATACCTTGACTAATTGATGTGGAATGCTCCCTCATAAATTTCACTAAAGTTCACTAGGGAGAAAAAGGGTTTTTTATTTAGAGAAAACTTGCAATTTCTTCCATTTCCAAAATTATGAATTTTGTCAGAATGGGAGAATTCAAGTCATGAAATTGACTGGTGTGAGTTGAAGGATGCTGCCTAAAAGCTGGGGGTGGAAACACTAGAGTTTCTTGCTTGATTGTGTGGAGTTTTTTAAAATGTCTGAAGGTTATGATTATGGAGGGTGTTGGATCCTCTGATTAGAATTTTCTTTCTTAGTTGATACTTTAGACTATGAGTGCCAAATAAAGAAGTTTAGTCAGAAAGTCTGACAAACAAAAATTAGGAAGAGATACAACTTTAACTGGAATCAAATGTATTTTATTAGCTTCAACCACAGCCAGAATTATATCTTCACACTGAGAGTGTGGCCTCTCACTATGCTTGGGTTGAGGAACTTAATCAAGAGTAATTTATTTTCTCTCAGAGAAACTGCAGAAGCCATTAAAAAAATCTATATGCAGGACAGTATTAAGGGGAAAAAATTTCAAATACTTTCTAAATAACAACATTGAATCCAACTCCTGCTCATGCTGCCACAAAGTAGTCTGTGGCAACAGCTGCTGCTCAAGCAGCTAGAAACACTGAAGCATCTATTTCAATACAAGTAAAAATAGACCTAAAAATGCTTAGTCTGAACCTAATTCAGAAACTAATCCAAAATAAGTGTATTCTGGGAATTGGCAGTATTCAACAACTGGTCATTTTTAGCATTTCATCAGGCAGTAGTGTGAAAGAAATATCTACTCTAAAAGTACTGAAGAACATTGTCAATCACAGAAGTGGATAGAACAAATGGTAGCAAGTGCTAGTGTTTCCATCTACTTCGGTGGGCTCTCAGCTCATTGTACAGTGACTGTTTGCCCAGATTCCTGGGCTCCTTCTGGCCTGGGTGAACAACGGTAATAATGACCTTAACCGGCATTTTTTTTCCCTGACATAGATCTCTCAGGATTTATGTATGTAGCCCTTTTCACACCTTCCTCAAATCTGGATGAAAACTAACCTCAGTGGCACTCTATTTTTCTTCCACAAAGTCTTAGGGAAACATTCCTCTTTTAGGATACCTTCCAAGAACAATAGGGACCACTTGGAGATTGACAAATTGCACCATCAGAAATTAAAAAAAAAAAACAAACCTTGCTTTGAGCAGATTTCTGAGTTCTAAATGTGTACAAATACTATTCCTCAGGCGTTTAAAGGTGTAAGGGAAAATTTCTCCTTTTTTCCTGTCCTGTGAAGAGAACCTGACGCTTCTCTAAGAATGCTTATTGAGTCTCCAGTTAAGAATACGCAGGAAAGTTTCCCATGATGGAAGTGAATGCTTGTAACTGTAGTGGCAGAAGAGAAGCGGCATCCCATCTCACATTGCTCTTCTGATTGTGGTCCAGCTTGAAGAGGCAAAGGAAGTATTTTTCCCAGACATGCATTTCTTGAAAGATCTGCCTTTGTCATCCTCATCTGAGCCAGCAGAACCACGTAGATTGCTAGTCCTGAGACTGCCCGTCCAGTCTGAAATTCAAACTCAAAAGGACAATTACAAAGTCAAGGGATGATGTCCACACTTTCAGTCTCCATCAGCTTGGTAAAAGTTGTGGAAGGACTGAATACTACAGGTTGTATGTATTGCTTATTTTCATAAAATTTGTCTTTCTTGCATGTGGTTCCCTTGGTTTTTTTGGAGCGCAATGCCCTGTTGGCATTTTCCCTTACAGAAAGACAAATGGAAATTCTGGGTCACATTTGTTGTCTCTTATATGCTCAATGCTGGAGGAGAATTAGGGCTTAGGACCCGCAGGCTTTCTAATTCATGCTCCTTTGTTGCACTTTCTGGAGCACATTGCTGTGGGAGTCAGAGGTGGAAGTCAGGGAAAGAATACTGAAGATGTGACCTCGACCTCTGTCTGCGAGGAATTTAAAACCCAAGGGGAACATTCTTCCATGAAGCAACACACTGAAACCACACAACCAGTGTCTGCCCAGCATGGTCCCACATGGCTTCAAAATGCCATTCCATGGCTAATTAGAAAAACCACAGTGTGGCCCACAGTTGATGCTTGGCCCAAACCTGTGGGCAGCACTTGACAGGATCAAAGTGTCAGAAACACTCAGTGGCTTTAAGGGCTGCACTCAGATGCTATGTTAAGCTCCACTTCTCTCTTCAGGTGAAAGTCTTCTCTCCCTGCCTGTCAGCTGTTCTATTTGCAAGAAAAACAGATAAGAGAAGGAGATCTTCCTAAAGCTGTTTAACAGCATGGAATAACATTTTCCCAAAATGACTGGAACCACTCTGTAAGCAAGAGAGAACCTGCAGGCAGAGGAAGTGCCCCTGCATTCTTTCTGTATTTCAAGAAGAGGACAGAGATAGGCTTTTGACAGGTAGTAAGCAAAGTTTGATTAATTGACTTATCTATGGGAGATAGAAAGAACTGTAGCAGTCAGCATTCTGCTAGCTTATACCTCCCTAATATAGTTCTTTGCAGAACAGAGCAGTCAAATAATGACCACATTTCCCCCCCTGCACATACACACTTTCTAATGAGTTTTTGCTGAGCTTGTAGTTCTACTGGGGACATACTCCTGGTTCGATAATTGATACGCAGAGCCTAACCTTCCCTGGGACAGATTTGAAAAAAAAAAAAAGTTTATGAGCAGGCTTAGTGTTTTCATCATATGTAGCATCCCTTCCGAATTGTAGACTCTTTATTGCTACTATTACGGTTGAGAGCTCTTCCCATATTTCTGCCCTTTGCCTGCCTTTAGTGCACAATATGTGAATTTTAGAATCCAAGTTTAACATGTAAGTGGCCTCAAAACTTAACTGCTGCTTTATAATGAGATAAACCTAGCTCCTCCTCATGTGACTAACAGATGGATGCATCAACTATGTCATGTTAAAGGAGTAATTAAAAGGTTCATTTACATGCAATATGAAATGTCCCAAAATAACCGCACCCTGCTTTGAGATGTGCTGCAATTTGTACCACAACTTTGGATTGTTTTGGTTTTCTAAAAATAATAAATGACCCTCCAAATAGTGGTTGGCCAGAGGCATACAAGAAGCAATCCATAGTATATGGATTTGTTCAATGGCATTTAAAGGACCCTGATTAAAATTCAGCCCAGGCTGGAGTGATGAGAAGACTGTTTACTGAGGGCTGTTTGAAGTCGTACATTGCACTGCAGACAGACCAGAGGGATGCACAGATTGAAACGTTTTACCTTGCCTGTCTGAATCTGGCTGTCAGGAGCCGATGGCACTTTGTGAGAGAGGTATCAACATTCTTGAGCGGTTTGACTGCTACTGCTTACGAGTTTTAATTTTCATTGTTTTCAAGTCGGCACAAGCTCAGCATTGGGGATCATGGCAATAACAACAATCTTGTTAGCTGGATCATCTTTTTTTTTGACTACTACAGGTGCTATGTTTAGATATTTCATTTTAGAGAAGTATGCATTTGAAAGTTTGCACTGTGAAATAGACATCACTTTCATTCCTCTTTTCCCTTAGCCACAGTCAAGCACATCTTCGTGTGACTCTGAAGAAAGATGAACGTCTTGTTCTCTCTTACTTCTCTGTCTCCCTCTCTGGTGCAGAGTACATAAGTACCATACAAAACATAAAAATCAACCCACCAAAAACCCCACCAGGCACTGTCTAACCTCTGTATTGGTTTATATTGTGGGGTTTTTGTTTGTTATTTGTTTGTTCTTTGCAAATGGAGAACTTGGTTTAAGAAGAAAACAAAATGGAAAAAACACTAAAATCTGAGTTGTATATATATGATTTAAAAACGAGATGTTGTAATTTTTTCTTTGTTCTGGCATTTGACTAGGTTTTGAGGTAAGAACTGTGAAAGGGCTTTTCTATTTCTCTATATATGCTTTGCCACAAGCTGTGTAACCTTGGGAAGGAGAGATGCAGGTGGTAAAAAAGGGTTTAAAAAATCAGTTTAAAAAACTTGAAAGGCAAGGTTTCCCTTCTAGAATGAATCCTAAGTAAAAGGAATGTAAACAGGGTGCATCCTTCGCTATTAGCACAGGCAAAATTTGTATTATCTTCAAATTACTCACTGCAGTACTTACCCACAACTTTCTTTAAGTCCATGAAAATCTCTGGTATATAGAAGGCACTGGTTAACAGAAATTATCAGAGTCAATACGTCATTAATTAGTGTATAAAGTAGAATGCAAAGTGCCATGCTGTTCAGGGTAAAAGGAAAGAAGAAAAAGGAAATTCTGCATAAAAAAGGAAATATTTTTAAAGGGTGTTGATTAAGACTTGGAAACACATGATTTTGTATTTTATCACTCAAGGTAATTCTGCTGGTCTGTGTAGCTGAGAGTTCTGCAGCTTCTGCTCCTACTTGCTGCAGTGTCAACTGACAGTCTCACTGCTGTGATCAGTTCAGATGCCTCTGCTGGAAGTTTCCTGAAAGTTTTCTTTTTCGCATGCTGTCAGACATTTGGATGTTTTGTCAGTATCCAGAGAGTGTTATCAGGCTCCAGTTTGGCTAATCAGTTTCTGAGTGTGCTGGGATAGGTCATGTTTCATTTGGGGTGTTTTTGTGTTGTTTCCTGTCTTGAATGCATTTGTGCAGTTAACGGGTGAGTGTAGGAGCAGGGACGGCACACAAGTGGAGTCATGTGGATGTGCAATATGCAATTAACTAATACATGATAAATCAATATGTGATAGTGATTTCTTCCAGTATCTCCTGGAATTATGTTTGGCAGGCTAAGCTCAATTATTGTAAAGGGGTAAATGTTGCTTTCGGGAAAGATGGGGCTCTGAGAGCTTATTCATCCTGCTTTGTCTGTTGTACTTAAGTGTAAGCAGGTATTTTGAACTAATATGGTCTCATCCAAGATTAATCACCATTCTTGCATCTACAATATAGAGAAAAATTTATCTAATGTATCAATATTCCTCTTTCAGCTTCTGGCAAGATCTGTATAATAGCCTAGGCATTTTCAGTAAACATGTTTCTGTATGTTATGAAAAATAGTGATTCAGTAAAGTAAATTATGTGGGAGATGGAACACACTGAGATAATTATCTATGAAGTTGGGAAAAATAAGTAAAGCTTGGTCTTAGTTTTGAGAGAAGTCATTGGTATCAGTTTAAAACTCTTAATTGCTGCTTGTAAATGGTTATCGGTAGTTATTACCCATTTAGAAGGGTAGGGCTGCGAAGATCTGAAATGGAGCAAAATGTGGCAAGTAATTGAGCCTTGAGGGACTCCTTGTCACTTAGGGAAGCATAGTTGATGTTCCTATTGCAGTTTATGGGTGCCTGCCTGTAATGAATGCACTTACGGTTAATTATTTTTTGTCTAACATTTGCTGAGCTATATTCGAAACTCATCCAGAAGTACAAATGATCACAAAATGCGAGGGGCCGAGGAGCTGAAAGGTTCATGATGCTGCTCAACTAGTGGCAAGCATCTGAGTTGCAGTCTTGTGTACTGGTCCTTACATGAGCAACCAGTTTGAGGTATGCCTTTACTGTATAGTGCAGAAAGCTCCTAGATAGAGGCTTATTTTTCAGCGACCTACTGGTGCAGCTAGCTAGTTTGATGGATTTAGTCCAAGAAATTGGTCCGAATGCGAGAAGAACAGGCTTAATGGTTTTAAGGAACTTCAAGCATCGGTTTCAAACAATTAGTTGAGAAATAGGTAAAGCGACCAAAAAAGATACAGGTGTTACTTGATGTCTGGGGCAGGGGGAGGTAGCAACACAGTTAATACTATTTCTCCCCCCCCCCAACACAAAATGTAATGTGCATCTGGATGTTTCTTAGATGTTCTGCATAATGTGTGAAGTACATGCTGCTAAAAAGTTTTTGCTGTGTTGGTGGCAAGCTTTAAAATTTAGTGAATCTGGTGGAACATCAAGTGACTGCAAAATGACAGTGGAGAACATTGCACAAACAGTTGATCAAATTCATTGTGCAATGGAGATTGAGAGATCAAAAATTAATGTCATTTGCACTTGGGGTAGGGAGGAAGGACCAACAAGAAATGAGATGTGGAGAAAATTAAAGGTAGCTGGCAAACAAGAACAGAATAAGTAGTTTAGGTGAAAACTAAAGTGGCTTCATCCCGTGGCTGTAACTGCATTTAGCTTTCCATGGGTTGTGTGACCTAATGTACTGAGGAGCCATTTCCCAAAATGCTGTTGCAGACAATAAGGAGCACTGTGTCACTTGACAGCTAATTAGGAAACAGAAAAATCTCCTCCTCCCTCCGCTGCTCTGTCTATTAAGTCCTCAGCTGTACAGTAGAAACACTTATGAATGGTACAGATTCATGATACCTTTGCACTGCAATGTTCATGGTAGTGTCAGCTGCTTGATGCTAATAAGATAAACAGATACAATGTCTTCAGAATGTCTTACAAAATGCAAATTAGCTTCCTCTAAGGTCTTTGTTAGTTCTTAGGCAAGTGTGTTTTGTAAGGTCTTTGCTCATACCTAATATCATAGAAACCTTTTTAAAAAATCTGTGCTTCATTTGTAAACATTGTGCTGTCTAAACTTTTTTCCTACACAGAAAGGATAAAACCAAAATGAATTCGCAGAAACTGGGAGTGTCACCTTAACATCTTTGCTTTCTTAATCTTGAGTGCCTCAGGTGTGAATGCCAGTGGAGATTTCCTCATTTTCCCTTGTTCAGGTTGCCTCATGCTCCAGATGCCCCTGATATTTTTTGTTGGGGTTTTTTTTTTGGTTTGTTTGTGGGTTTGTTTGTTTGGTTTTTTTTTTTTTTTTGGTGGGAACTCTTTTCCCTTGTATTTCTTTGGCTCCCACCACTCATCTCTTCCATATGATTCAATTGTGATGTCTCTCTCCAGGTAATGAATACAGCTGTGCCTTTGGACAAGGTATCTTTTCCCTGTTGTTATGATTAATACTTTCTAAGGCCATGATGTGGTTTGGCTGATCATATGAGTGCATGTTGAGTGCACAGCAATGCATAGCTCCCAACAAAGCTCCAGAGGGAGGACGTGCAGGGTATCTGCTGCTCCCTGTGAGCTCGTACTGCGTTTCCGTGCTGTGGGTCAATCTGCCCGTAAGTCATGTCAATGGGAATCAAACAATCAAACTGCACCTATAATCTGTTTGAAATGCAGCATAACTCTGTTGCACAAGGTTAAAAAAAACCCAAAAGTTTTCAGGGGCAGTCTGAATAGAGGACATGTACAAGTATGCTCATTGCATTCCCCTAGAAGGCTGGTAGTTAATCATGCACACAACATCTGGCCTGCTAGAACACAATCTGCATGTTGGATGTGGTTGGTAATTTCACTTCATATGGTCTAATGCAGCATGACTTCTGTCTCCATGTGGGTGCTGCTAAGGTCTAGCTTGGTGTGTGGCTTTCAGTGGTGTTTGGAAATCATGTTTGGCCTGAAGCAAGCAAAAATTTTCATATCCCTTTGCTAGACCAATGTATACTACTCCTGTAAAAGTTGTCCTGTACTGGAGCATGTAATTGATCTGGGAATGATATAAGAATTCTCTCATGATGTATGATTTTGGGTACCAGAATACATAATCTTCTGCTCTAGTTTCCATACCTGTATGGATGTTCACTTTTTGTCTCTCAGATCTTGTAAACTTCATGGAGTACGTTGAAGGAGTCATGTGAAGAGTGGCTTGGTATTGAATCTGTGCTTGCTGAGTACATGATCTGTGATGCAAGGGAGCTGTTGGATGAAGCTGACTGGTGCTGTTTGTCCTGAGTATGGATAAAAATGTACAGTATGGTTGTCCCTTAACAAAGATATTTTTTTTTAACTAGCGTTATGCAAGAGACAGAGGTAAATGATAAACCTTTGAGCATACATATCTTCTGTGTGTGATTTTTGAAATGTAGTTTTTGCATCTCAGATCACCCAAACCAGGGTCCCATATATTCCCAATGACAAAGCTGATTTCGCCATGGGAGCTCTATCAGGTCCTACAGGGTAACTACATGCCAGAAGGTTGTTCCTTTATGTGTGACTTTAGTGCCAGGATGGTCTTGTAAATTGATCCATAGAAGAGGATTCCTCTTTCTTTATGGGCAGATTTTAAAAAAACAAGGCAAGTTAGGACTTAAATGCTCTCAGTTTCGGCGCATCTGATGCAATGTAGAGTCTGGGGACAGACTAACAGAGGCAGAAATGGGTAACAGGTTTTAGAAAATGTGGTACCATCCTCAGTGAGCCTACTGCCAAATCTAAGTTGGGTGGAAAGTATGGGGGAAGGAAAATACCAGCTCTGCTGACCCTCGAGAAAAACCTTCAGCTTTTTACAGCAGTAAGATTTACAAAAGTGAGAATTTGTTCAGGCTCAGTTTGATCTGGTGGGATTTGGGGCAGGTAGTAAAAAATACACCCTTCAGTTGTGATCTCGTCTTGCTCAGAATTATTCACCTGATAGCCCGTGTCTGTTTTTATTGTGGAGAAGCCACATTCCATTGCAGGTTATGATAGCATCAGTGCTGTGAGTGGGATTCTGGTGGCTGGAAGGAGGATGTGTGAAGTCTCCTGCCACAGCCATCACACTAAGCTCTGAAACCGATACCAAGCACTTCTTGCTGCTCCCAAGGCCACTTAGAGTGAAGCTTGTGCTCACATGTGTTGTCAGGAGTCTTCAGCACTGTTAGTGGAAAAAAAGAAAAGAATGGCTTTCTAGTTAGCTCAAATTACCTTGTTCAGAGCAAATGAAGATCAAAAAACAAAGGGGGGGGAAGCAAAAAGGCTGTTTCCTCCTCATTATCATAGGTCTGGCTGTCAAAACCTGTTCTATTGCTGTGCTGCCCTGCAAGGCACCTGCAAAGTCACCCAAGCTGTTTGGCTGCTTTGCTAACAAAGTGTTGTGAGAGCCTTGCAATACTTGCTCAGGTAAGTTGTGTTTCAAACAGGCCACCAGTGAGAGCAAGCTCAACAGCCCTAGATACTACACTGAAAAACCCACTCCTTTTATTCTGTTTTTCAGCTATAGTACTGTGGAGGGGTATAGGCAAGGGGGAGGGAATATAACTCTAGACAATAGCATATATAAGGTTATATAAATGCATAGTTGCACTTGTTTCTAAGTCTGGGGACATTAGGAAAGTGATAGGCAGAACATGGCTTACTTCCCAGGTGAGGCCCCAGGAGTTTTGGCCATGAGAACGGTGTTAGCATGTCCATGATGTGCGGCGAGGGCTGAGGGATGGTGTGTGTGCGTGTGGAAAGGGACTAGGTCGGTAAGTGGAAGCACATGGTGCTGGCTGGTATTGCTGCTCCCTGTGTTTGTAGTAGGATAGAGTTTCTAAAGGATTAGATAACACGCCTGAGCTCCATGGCGTGCAGTTTTTAAACTGTGTTTACAGTTCAGGAGGTACTGTGAGTAGAGATGATTATGTCCTTTAAGTGCTGTTTTTGTTGCAGCTTCTGTGATAAAAGGAGGCTCTGGTGAAGACATTTTTGCTGGCAGATACATATTCTCAGAGCAGTGTTTGTGCAAGCTTTTGGGGGATGGGAGCAACCTACAGAGATACCTCAGCACTTGCCTTTAATAAAGGCACATCATTAAGCCATTTCCTGCACATCTGAGAGGCTGTTGGAAGAGCAAAATGGTATTGAAATGAAATTAAAGAACTGCTTGGTTTTTGTTTTTTTTTTTAGAGTATTATTTAATTTAATATTTTTTTGAGTATTACTGTTTCTGGGGAAAAATAATGTAATGAAGACAGCAGAATTACATTGATTCTAGGGTCTGAATAACTAGAGAGAGAAATTTGTCTCTTCTTTGCTTTCCCCTTGTGAAAATATAAAATATGGGAGAGTACAAATTGCAAAATTGTTTTACCATGGCAGCTATTAATATGAATGATGTAATCCCTGTTTGGAATAGAAGTAGGCCTTCTGCTGATGTGTGTGTTCCCAACCATGTGTATATATATGTGTTGTATACATTATATAGGCACAAATGTGCATGCTTTGTATCTATAGAATGTATATGTTCTTATATAATTTGCTGTAGCATAGCATAATGGCAATAAGACAGAGGTGGGGGAAACCTCCTTGAGTCCCTGGCTAAGTGATGGGTGCTGAGTACTGGGCAGTGGCATGGCAGTGAGGTAGGCAATGGGTAGCTGTCAGGACTGGTCTGATGGGCAGGGTGGGTGTCCTAGCACGCCACTTTCTGTACGTCTGGCCATCACCACTGACTGTGGCGAGAAGGGGTGGGTAGGAATGTCTCTGATAACCAGGATACTCCCTAGAGAAGTGCTCTTAGAAGTATCCTTTTGTCTTTTCAAGACAAGAATGACACCTCTGTTTCTCCACTGTGTAGTGGGGATCCTGAAGAGCTCTTCGGGTTATTTTGAGCTAAACAGCTAATATGGTTTTGATAGTAAAAATGAAACAAATCTTTTAGAATTCTAGTGATATCTGGAAGATCTTATTTGCCACTACAGCATTTCTGTCGGTATGTGAAGAACCCAAAACTCACGGTGGAAGGATGCAGAAAAAAAAAAAGTACCTTTAAAGATGCAGACTTAGCAATACAGCTTATTCAACAGAGTCCTTGCATGACCTTTATTCAGTAAGGAGGTAGTCTTGCAGCACTTTACTGCAATAGCTCTTTGCAGCATATTGCTCAATATCATAATGGCTGCAGAAGAGCCAAAACATCATGCTCTTTCTGTCGTCTTTAATATTTTTTCCAGAGTTGTGAGCCAGCTGCATCTAGCTGGCTTTTTTTTTTTTTTTTTTGGTAAAGAAGCTGACAATCCCACTGACTTCCGTAACAATGAGTTATCCTCACTTCGTTTGTATATGAAAACTACAGAGCAAAGGCAAGTCATGTCTTTGTAAGTCAGTACTGAGACATGGATGAAATGATTATTTGGCATCCTAAGGATATGAGAGGGATTTTTTTATTGCTGGTCTTTGAATTGAAACGTTGAAAATATCTTTTTATATGTGAATGTGGACATGGTATGTGCTGGATTTTTATCTGTCGCACTGCATTTTACTGCTTTCCTCAGAGAAGATGAACCTTTAAAAATGTTTCAGCTAAGAAAAGGTATTATTTTTCTTCACATAAAAGCCTTACACTTTGAATAAATATTAATGCTTCATGTTCAAAACTCTGTGTCAACTCTATGCTGTGCTCTGTTTACAATTTATATACATTTAAACTTCAAAATGTGGATGTTTTTTTTTTTTAGGCTAATTGGTAAAATGCATAGCTAAGGCAAATTTCTGAACAATCAAGTCAGAAGTAATGAGTCTGAGCTCATTTCTCCAGTTCTTTGTCTCCCACGTACTTGTTTGGTTTACAAATCAGAGTGAACAGCTTTTTAAGTTATTGATCCCAAAGCGTCTCTGTGCTTTCACTGGTGTTGAGCTGAAAGGATGGGTCAGAATTAGCTTGACACCATGACAGCTTTCCATCAGAGGACTGGTTTTGTTCCAGGTGCCAGATGGAGCAGACTAAAAGTTGCTGCAATTTATACCTCACTGGTGTCAGCCTGCTGCTGATACTCAGAGTTTGCTATGAGGCACCTATACTGTCTGTCTGCAGGGAATTATAACCAAGGGGATGGTAATGTGTCTTAAAAATAAATGCTGCTTGGGAAAAGTGTGGGTGAAAGAATTCTCAAAAATAATAAGAGCCATGACAATACATGCAGTACTGAGAGGGTTTGTCTTAACTTTGTCTTAGATTACTGATGTCTCAACAAAGTCTGCCTGATAAAGTCCCAAGGCATGATCATATGAAATTAAGTGTGTCTGCACACTTAGAGGTGCACCATATCCCATATGAAATTTAAAGAATTTAGCAGAACCAAGCTCTGTTCTTTACTGGTGTGTTGGATAACCTGAATTAATCTGTAGAATTTAAAGTCATATATGTTTTAATTGAAAACTAATTCCTTGTCAAACACCAGCTTGCTGGTAGGAATCTTCTAAAGGAGGTTTTCAGTAGTCAATGTGTTTTCCCATAGTGTAATGATATAGTATGTCAGGACCATCATTAAGGAACAGGATGAAGTAAATTTTGATGAACTTCCCATAGCTGTAATATTTCTGCGTCAAAAAAAGCTTTACTTTTGTTGCTCTCCAGTTTAAAGTATGGCCGCCAAATTTGACAAGTGGCACTGGTAAAACTGCTGAAAACCAAACATAAAAGATAACATAGAAATCTTGTTTATAGTTGCATAGTGGTTTGTAATTATTGCTCATTTTTTAAAATAGTTTTATTGATGAGCTGTCCTCTAACTTCACCCAGAAAAGTTATGGCAATCTTTTTTATTTTGGTTTTTTTTGAAATTGCCTTCAGTCATGTAAATAATATTCCTGATGATGACATACATGGTGAAAAAGGCCTTGCTGCTTTTATGGTTTCAGGAATGGAAGAAAACAATGTTTGTTTTTTTTAACTTGGAGTGAAGCATTAGTGACTCCACAAATGCAAAATGAACGGTCAACTGCTGAAGCAGGTGCCATTTTTCCCTGTTGCCTTTTTCTATTGGCCAAAAGAAGAGTATGTATAACAGGATTTGTATGATTGTGGTTGACATATTTAAAAGCAGTTCCAATATCTGAAATAGAAGAATAATTGTTGAAGAGCCTACCTACCTATATGTGCAAGATTGCACATACAAAGCATGACTTGGGAGGGGAATCTCTATAAACAAAAGTTAAGCAAAACCAGGAGAAGTGCTTGTTATTGGGAGGACTGATCCAAAGATGCCTGTTTATGTGTTTTAGTGAAGTGCTACAATATGTTTCCCGAGTTTTGTGTATTTTATCCTTTATGTGCCATATCTAAAATAGATGTAATGGAATATATTTTTGTATTGACACTTAACATTTATTATTTTGGATCCCTTACTATATGATCCTTTTTTTAGCTTTTAATTATAATTTTTTTTCCACTGGAATTAGAAATAAAAACACAAACAGAAAAAGAAAAAGTAAAGGTATACTCAGTGGTTCAGAAACTTCACAAGAAAGGACTGATCTGACTCCCCTGTCAGTTGCCATGCTGTTGATGAATGCTGATAAAACAAAAGTGATGGGACCAAAAATGGACTTTTAAGTCTTTCTAAAAGTAGTGAGTGTTTATTGCTTCTGCCTCAAAGAAAACCCCAGCACCTGAACTTCAGCTCCCTTCCCTCCTTGCTAAAAGTACATTCTCTCTTCCTTTTTCCGTTTGTCCCTTTCTTTGCTCAAGGCTATGGTTACAGTAGTTAATTTTTAAAACAGGAAAATAGAGAATTAAATAGAATTAGAGAAAGGCGCCTTTGTACTAGGTCCTGTACAGTATAGTGTTTAAAAAGTCAGAAAATATGTTAGCAGAAAATGCCTAGACTGTAATTTAGATAACAACCCAGACAATGAACTAGCTTGTTAATTGTAAAGGCTGGTGGAGAGATGCCAGTTAGAGAACTTGTCTTTTTGTATTCCACTACTCCTCACATCTAGATGGCGAATGGCTCGACATGAACTTTTTTAGTTTAGGCTTGGCTTCTTTGAACCTTATTCTTTTTCTGCCTTTATTTCTAAAAAAAAAAAAAAAAGTCCATGTATCAGAAGAGACATTAGCTGAAGTTTTATAAGAGTAAGTAATAATCAACACAGCGAGGAAGCAGGCAGGATGGGTGGTCTGGAAAGCAGGGTAAACAGAGTTCTACGGCCTGAACATTGCTGCTGTAGACATCACTGTAAGTGCTCTTTAGACCAAGTATGCAGTTTGCAAACAGTGAATCTTGCCAAATTACTCATCTGAAAACTGTTTCTGAAATAGCGGCTGCGAGGTATGCAAAATTATAGGCTAACAGCCATCAGACACTTCCCTCCCCCCCCGCCCCAGCTGTCTTAGAGTAACTGCAGTGATGGAGAGGCAAAATAGGAGTGCCTCGTTGGTCAGGCTGCTCAGTGGGTTTGTATGTTGTCTGTGGTAGCTCCTGGTGGGAGTTTGCTGGGGGAAGACGAGCCCTGCAGCACTTCAGCCTTCTCCATTGTATTTCTCAGCAGGCACTGGATGGGAAGATGACTTGGCAGGCGGTCCTCCACCCCATCGGTCCTCAACATTCCTTGGTGCTTTTAGGTGATGGTTTTTTAGAAGCAGAGATGGTAAACAAAACAATAACTTCTGAGGTCACAGCAAAGAATTTAAGCATAAGTTCTCCATAAACATCTGCGTAACTCTGGTTCTCCTCTGCGAAATCTTAAGCATGTGGTTAAAGCATTCTGTTAAGCAAGGGGTGGTAAGAAAAACACAATAGCTCTGCTAAAGATGTGAGGTGCCCAGTTCATCTCTGAGGGGTTTTGGCATGATTGCTTCCTGTGCACAGTTTAGGCTTGGATTACCTAAGGAATCTGAGGGAATTAAGGACAGGAACATTGCTGCATTTCAATGGGGTTTGGGTGTCTGATTCTGCAAGGGCTATGCTTACAGAGAATGACACTACTTCAACTGATGGTGTGATTTCAAACTGATATAGTTCAACTGATGCAAAAGACTGTATGCATAAGCCTGAGTCAACATTCTCTTGGCTTTATAACAGTTTGGTTTAAATTAATTAGGACAAAGATTTAAACTAAGGTAAAGTAAGTCACTCTTAAACTGAACCATGAGTATATTTGATAAAATGTAGAGCGGTAGACATATTGTAGGTGCACAGATATGGGTTTGCATTTCCTGATCAAACCAGCTTAAATTGTCTGGTTTTTCTTTGCCGGAACACCATTAGTTCCACAGAAAATCCCCCATTTGGATATTTCTACAAGCTGTTTATCTTCTTTTATAGTTTCCCTTAAATATTGATAGAAATAAGTTTTCTCTTTCATTTGCTATTTGACTTAAGGAGTCCAACCATTGTGCCTTTACAGGACAGCCACTCTTGGCTTTTGAGAAAACTCAACCACCGAAAGGGCTGGACCTTTGTCGTTGTATTTTATTCTGTTCTGTTCTTGACTCTTTGTATTAACTCATCTTAAAGTTTGGTAAGACTATTTAAAATTTATGCCTATGATTTTGGAAGGTAACTGGAGAAGTCAGGATGTGTATGCCTGCACCGCAGCACAGATTCTGGTGGAGAGTCTGCAGGGTGTGTGTGTATTTGTGCTAGTGCCAGGCTGGCTACTTGTGGCATGAATTTATTTGAGAAGGGATTTTTTTCAGCAGCTGGTGGTTTACTCTTTTGACCTGTGCCACTTCCAAAGAGGACTCAAGATGGTTTAGTGGTGATGAATTGGCAGACTTGTCACTAAGCTGTAAATCTTGAATTTGCCTTGCTGTGTTGAGGTGTGAACCCAAGATCTAGGGGAGGTCAGCGTTTTAGACTGCTGCTGTGCATATAAAACTCTTAAACCTTATTTAGTGAAGGAAGTACCGTTAATAATATTTTTTTCCACTTTTACAGTCCCTTTGCTATTCCAGAATTATTTGATGGATTTCCATCTTATCAAGCAAATGAAATTGAGTCAAAAACAAACAAAATACCCTAAAACCAAACAACCACCCCTCTCCCCAATATTATTCAAGCTCTGAATAATTTTGTTTTGATATGACTTTAGTTACTTCTAGTGCCAGGACAGATTTAGAAGGAACAGGAAATCTCTCTTTTTTAAGTGTCATTTTTAATACTGACTCTGTTGATTGTTATTCTGATGTTTCAATTAGGAAGATAGGTTTCTGCACAGGCTCCAGATTTTTAGATGTTCAGTATTGTTGGACTGCATATTCTTGCTATGTATAGAATACTTTCAATTTTTTCTTATACTCTAAACTTTTCCAAATTGTCTAAGGAACTGTCTACCTGGTATAATACAGCCTTAAATTAAATTAATTCAACTCACTGTGAAAGAGCTGCTGGGTCTGTGCTTGCTGCTGTAGTGCAACTAACTCAGGTGCAAAAACCAGTTTACTATTAGGCTTAGCCTTATTATGACTAAGCCTTAGCCTTACTACTTCTGGTTCTGCTATACTGGCCTCTTCATTGCCATTGGCAAAGGACTGAAGTATTATTTTTTGTTAGTTAACGTATTTTAAAAAGAATAAAAATTCTTCCACTCATTTATTTTAATGTGACCACAACATTTTCACCTAATTTGTAGAAATTTAAGTATTTACACCTTCAGTTGACTAACATATTTTTAGTATCCTTAAAAGTCTTAAAATCAAGTGATGTCAAAGTGTATTTGCAACTCCCTATCATTAGCTACTGAGTTGTTACATGCATACTCCTATGTAATTGAACTGAATGAGGAGTTTAAATTAAAATGCTTATTTGTCACACCAAGTGTGAATCCTCTCTTCACAATAAAAGCCCAGCAGATTAAAATCAGCTGTGAGAAATGGTTGCTTTCACCAAGTGAGATTTGAAAGAGTATTGACATAATTTACCACAGAAGACTTTGCTCACATGCAATCCCGTTATTTCAAGTACAACCTACTCCAGGTAAAATTAGCATATATAATTGAATAGTGCCAAAGGCTGAAATAATTTACACTGAAGCTCACAGCATTTTTTTTGTAATGCTAAACAAACAGAGGTATACACATAACCCAAGTGAAAACACCCTCTGGGCTTTATTCCTCTCCACCCCTTCTAATTAAATGGATTTCAGAACTGGGCCTCGGATATTATGATGACTGAAGATGCTCATCTGGAAATCCTGCAGCTTTTTAACACATAAAGTGTTGACCTCTGTCTTGACCTAGATTTGCAGATAGATGTTAGATAGCTCTTTTGTGCATTACTCTGGGTCTGATTTTGAATAACCGTGGAAGTGGTAGAACAGTATTGCTGACAATAATAGTGTTAATTTATAGAGCCTTTCTATCCAAAGACCTCAGAAGTGCCTAAAATAAAGTTAGTGTTCTCATTTTGCTTAGAAGAAATCGAAGTCCCTAGTGACAGCTTAGTCAAAATCACCCAGCCAGCTAATGACAAAATTAGAAATAGCACTGAGGTAGCTAGAGTTAAAACTACCTGGAGTATTGTGTCCAGTTCTGGGCTCCTCAGTACAGGAGGGACATGGAGCTCCTGGAGCAGGTTCAGCATAGGGCAATGAAGGGACTGGAGAATCTCACTTGAGAGGAAAGGCTGAGGGAGTTTGGCCTATTCCATCTCAAGAAGAGACAACTGACAGGGGACCTCATTAACGTATTCAAATACATGAACAGAAAGTGCCCAGATGATGGAGCCAGGCTCTTCTCAGTTGTGGCAACCAACAAAACAAAAGGTAACAGGCAAAAACTGATGCGCAGCAAGTTCCACCTAAATACAAAGAAGTAGTTCTTTATTGTGTGAGTCACTGAGCGCTGGAAGAGATTGCCCAGATACGTCATGGATTCTCCCTCACTGGAGGTATTCAGGAGCCGTCTGGGCACAGTCCTGAGCCACGTGGTCTAGGATGGCCTGGTCTGTGTAGGGAGGTTGGACCAGATGACCCATAACTGATGCGCAGCAAGTTCCACCTAAATACAAAGAAGTAGTTCTTTATTGTGTGAGTCACTGAGCGCTGGAAGAGATTGCCCAGATACGTCATGGATTCTCCCTCACTGGAGGTATTCAGGAGCCGTCTGGGCACAGTCCTGAGCCACGTGGTCTAGGATGGCCTGGTCTGTGTAGGGAGGTTGGACCAGATGACCCATTGTGGTCCCTTCCAACCTAACTGATTCTGTAAACACCAGGACTTATCTTCTTGGTTCTCTGCCTTCTATGTTCTTGTAATAGATAATCACTCACCGTGAGCAGGGGGATCATAAATAGATCATGAATCTGCACACAATTCTTTGCCAAAGATGTTTAGTTTCTAATAACATCACATAAGGGTGTATTCATTCAGTGTTGAAGTAGTATGGCTCAACTCAGTTAAATCCTGAGCCTTTTTGGCATGGTTTTGGTGTTGTCAAAAATACTGTTTTTACACTTTCAAGGGTATATTTTATACTGCTGTGCGCAGAGTTTGGTTGCTACAGCTGAAGCTTTCATCGGGGAAGCTTCTGTTTGCATGCTTAATTTTTAGTCTGATCTCTACTAAATGTTAAAAAATGAGTTTAAGCACTGTCAGACCCTCCAATGTGCATTAATAGGCAGGCTGAAAGGGACAAGTCTGGAGAAGAAGGTGTGGCAACAAAATGTCAAATCATTCTGTGAAGAGGTTCTTTTTTGTACAAGTTGCAGTTTAGCCGCACGTTTCAATCACACCTTATTATCTGGTAGCTAAAGTTATTCTAATGTGACTGAGAGCAGAATCTAGCCATGAGGTCGTGGTGATGGCTGGGCAAATATGAAGTAAGAGTGCTTTTCCCCAGAGTGCATGAAGGGTGCAGGAACTCAGCAGGTAATTCAGCCACCGTCAGGGCTTGACCTTATATTTCACATCAAGCTGTAAATTTTTGTTGTGAGTCCAATTTGAATTTTTTGTTATTCTTGTTAATTTGTTAAGAAGCAGCCATGTGTGAGGTGCTAGGAGATATGAAAGAAAATCTGGACTCAGGCCTCACAAAGCTTAGCCTTAGGCTTAGCTGTTGTATGGAGAGGCAGCAGCCAGGCTCTTGTACCTGTGTGAGGCTGTAGTGGTATTGTTTTGGACTCTGCTCAGGCACAGGAATTGACTTCACGAGCTTCGCTTTCAGGGTTTGGTATCAAAATTGATTGCTAATATAGGCAGGCTTTGGGAGACTCCAGCAATGTTTTGCTTAAAAAAAAAGAAAATAAACTAGATACTAATTGTCTGGCCAGTGTTTTTGCTATTCCATTTTGCAAGAAAACTGTCTTGCTGCTTCAGCCTGTTCCCAAAAGCAGAAACTTGCTGCCTCAGAACTGGCTTCCAGTCTGGCTGCTTCTTTTTCTCTTCTCTCCCCACCCCTCCAGGGGTTAAAAATAGCGAGCAGTAAGAAGTGATATTGTATACAAGGCTATTACACTTTTGTCTTGGCCTGCTTAATGTCCTTGACACATACCCATTTCACCCAGCGACAGCCACTATGCAAATTGGCTAAAAGCTCCATTAGGTTGTTCAAGGCTGGGGAAACCCATCTGTCAGTGTCTGTGACACAGCCGGGCTGGAGTCTCACGTGGGAATCTGTCCTTGAGATACCCAGGCAGCCGAGTTTCTTTTAGCCTCTAGTATTTCTCAGAATCAAAGGAAATCGTTGTACACTCTTCTTCTTGCTGCAGTTTGTGTTTTTATCGTTCCTTTTCTACCTTGATCCCCTTTCCAGAAAAGCACAGGCACAGACTGAGAATTAACAGGGAAATATGTGTTTTACTTTTTTTTTCAGTTGCTTTTCCATACGCGAACAAATATCCGTATTACTTGTGGAAAAATAGAACAGTAGCTATTTGTTGTCCTAAAAGAAGAACAGCTTTATAACCCTTTCCCGTATTTTCCTGTGTGATCTGCTGATGACAGGCATGAGGTGGGTATTTAAAAAAGTCTTGCTGGTGATCAGCTGCAGTTGATATGTGCACTGTGAGTGAATCAGAAGTGCATGATAACCTAACAAAATACCAGAGAATGTACCCATAAAAGGCTTTCATTGAGAGGATTTGGATGTGGGGCCTGGGACTGAGAGTTGCCCCTGCAGTGGCAGAGAAGCCTAGCTCCTGCACATAGGTTTGGGAGCAGGCTCAAGTATTTTCTTGGCACCCCCAGGGAAAAGCTCCTGCAACAGCACTTACTGTACATCTGTTGAGGGAAGCCACTTACTTGCTTTTTCTGCTGGATAAAGGTAAGGCTGCAGAGTGGTAATTTTGCTGTTTTCTGCTTTCTTTCTGAAATTGCCAAGGCCCCCATTAAAATGCTTCACCAGTGAAGTACACCGGGATGGATGGTATAAAAAGTAGTTGTTACTCTGTGAGTGCTAGGGTTAGCAATGTTACAACGTTTTGTAATACAAGACAGTGACAACAAAATAGTTTGGATTTTCTTCGCAGTAGAGCAAGAGGACTGGGCATACACCATTAAATGTAGTACGCTTCGAAGTGTGTAAGGTCTATATTGACAGGCCTCGCAAACTCTTGATTATTTTCTGCTGGTGCGAAGTAAATGCCCTCAACGCAGAGTATCTGGCAAAATAGCTAGTGTAACTTTAATGCCCAGTGGTGTTCAGATGCAAGAGATAATTACAGCTTCTTTCATAGCAGATGCTCTGTTCTCCAGTTTGGCACTTTCGTTCTTCAGCATGCAAATAACTTTCTCTACCTAAGTTGATGGCCATTTTGATGATACTGATATCATTATTTTTTTCACCCAAAGGAAGCAGTTTTGTGTTTATGGAAACACTTTTATATTGCTATGAGAGTGGGATTTCCCTTTATCATCTTGTTGAAGAAGAAAATCACTTTTGATAGTACTGTGTGGAGATTGATGACATTAAGAGTTAATGTGTTCGTATAGTCGGGATCAGAATAAACTTTATCTTTCCACAAATGGAAGCCAGTGATTCAGCAGTTCTCCTTCATATTGCAAGTGCAACTTATTCAAATTATCATGTATTCTGCTTTTGGTGTTCCAAACCCAGTCACGTAATAAGGGAGGCTTTTAGATTAGCATATCAGTTTAAATTTCAGACATAGCTTTTTAGTTCTCTGTTTTATGCTCCCAGTGCTTCTTTTTTCACTCTTTGTCTCTGGAGGTAATATAGACCTTGCTGTAGCATGTAACTTCAACTAAAAAAAGTTAAAAATCAAGGTAAAGAGAGATGGTGTATGCATTTTTCTAGAAGTTAGTTGTGGCTGGCTTTACACAACCTTTGTTCTCACAGTTGAGTATATTTTCATAATGCCCCAATTATTTCAGTGCCTATGTGAGTAGCTCAGATTTGCCAAGGGGAGCAGAGGGCTCACAATCTTGCTCAAAGCCTTTTCTGAATTTGTGTTTTTGTCTGTCTGATCAGACTGCCACATTCTAATGGGAGCCAAAACGTAATTAAATGTTGGTGAGTTGAACAGCTTGCTATGAAAAGAGGTGGACTCTGCTTCATATGACAATTCATTTTAAAAGCCTTAAAATGATAAGGCATAAATATTTGGCCTTGCCTGTGCAAAGGATTCCTGTGCATAGGCAAAGCCGAAGATGAACCAGAATTTTCACATGTGTTTGAAGAAACTGGATGCCCAAAGTCGTTGGGAACAAAGAGCCTGCTTTGTCTTCACAAAAATTTTGGCTTTAATACTGAAGTCCTGTTTGAGAAATGGATAATCTTCAGGGTGAGCTCTTCCTGAAACTGGCCCTATATGCAAGAGGGCTGAGAATATGCCACAAGGAATATCATCTTTGGCAGAGGAGGAAGGAAATGCAGAGCTTTTTTTGCAGCAGGTCCAGAGCATAAAGGCCACTGCAAAGCATATGCTGAAACATTTTCTAAACGGATGTGGAAAATTATGGGTCTATAAAAAAACCCTCTAAGACTTGCTAAGGTTTTGTGGCCTATTTACAAGTGCCTGAGAAACGGATTTTAATTTTAGTCAATACTCACAAGCCCATCAGTGGAGCAGCACAGGGGGACACCGTTCTAGAATAGCTCTAGCAGATGCCACAATAATAGGAGTTTTCCCTGCATCTCTCATTTATTTCTTGCTGTGTGTAGTTTCTTACTAAATCTGTTCCCTTGATATATGTGAAGATGTGTTTGCCATTGGAAAGAATAGCTAAGTGCAATTGTCACAAACACTAACTAGCTTAACCTTCTTGTTGCATAGCTACTGCTGCTATTAAATATTTTCTGGGCTAACACAGTTCTTTGAAATGAGTTTTAATGGATTTTCTTTTTATATACACAGACCATGGCTGTTAAACAATGGCAGCTTGAATGGAAGGTATTTTAATGATAGCAGCAATAGTGTCAGTTATTTGGATAAACTGTCAGTTTAGAGAGGGTCTGACTGGCCAGCAGTGGATCGCTGCAAGGGAGCTTAGAAAATAGAGAAAATTAACCTACTAGCATAAGCAATACCACCAGATCTTCAGAAAGGATAACTATCCTGTTCCCTCACTTAGCATGCAAGTATTACTATTGGTATTAGATGTCAAGAAACCTTCTATCCTGTCAACTTTATCTTCCATCAAGAAAGGTTCTCCTTTCATATCCTTGATGCTTCAAACTCAAGATTTGGCAAGCTGATATTGATTTATGAGGCATCTTGGTAATTACTTACCAGCCTTGTCACACGATTGGTATTATTTATTTTAAAATTTATTAATTGATACAAAGTGCCAACCCCACGGTCCACGTTCACTTCTGAGAGTTTCCACTCTAGTGCAAAGTGGTGGATGTGAAGAAGGGATCAAATTCTGCTGCAATGCAGTTGGGCTTCAGCTGAGTGATGCTGCACTGAGATCCCAGTGGTGCACATCCCCTTCTTGGTGGGACTTCACTGCTTTTCTGCCTAGCATCTTACCCTTGCTTACCAGCCTTATCTGTCCTGGGTGATTGTATTGGTCCTTGTGTATTGGCACTGCCTCTCCTTGCTGGTGAGAAAAACATGACCGAGCCCATGGACCATAACTTCATGGGAGCAGTGTCTGTTTCCTAGGGTGCATGGGACAGGGAAGGGAGCTGATCTTCTGTGCACTTCCTAACTGCTGCCACCCCATAGCTAATAATTGCAGCTAAGGCGCTTTTAAGCCCTTGGTTGCAAAAGACAAAATTTGTGGGCTTAGGTTGGAGAAAGTGTTGAGAATTCTTTCTTAGTGGTGGATTATTTTTTTGCTAGGTTTTTTTTATTTTCCTTTTGCTTTTCAAAAAAGCTGAGCTCATTTTAAAAATCTGTAAATAGGGATGATAGTCTGGGATCACAGGCAGCAAAAGTAAGCTAATTTGGGTGTTTGTTTAAGATCAGCTACTGCTTATAAAGATGAAAGTGGTTTGTCCTGTCCTGATTTCATTAATGAATGTTGTATATATATTTAAAAAAGCTCTGATAAATAATGAAATATTTCAAGAACCACTTGAAATTCAAAGTCATGAAACACAATCAGAAACAGCCACATAATTTTGTTAGTACTTTTGTTAGTAATTTTTCAGTGCAGTGAAGAAAGCCCTGGTGCCTGGACTGTTGATAAAAAAATAAATTTAAAAAAAACTTAAATCCATCTATTGTCTGTGAGCATTTCTTCCTTAATTTTCAAACTCCTTTTTCTCTATTGTTCTGTTTGTAATGAAGCTGGACCTTATTTTGGTTGCCAGTAGTTTGATGAATGGCTTGAAAGGAATCAATGGTGATGGCCTTGTTTGCTCCTTAGCAGTAGTGGCAGGGGAGGGGGTTTTCTGTGTGTTTGTTTTTAATTCCCTTTTGTTGGCATAAATGATTATTATTAAACATCAATGTCAGTTCACAAACTAGGGATGCTGGGTGAGAACTGCTAATCCAGAGGGTTTTTTTTGTTTTTTTAAAAGATGTCTTTAAATTGGGACTCAAGTTTCAACTGTCAGATAAGTGTGTTGCTAATAAATGCTATGTTAGCAAGTAGGCTGCTGGTCTGTGGAACTGCCCTCTGCCAGGGTGCCTTCAAGTACAGTGCTGTGTCTAATTTTTAAAAAGCCCAGAACATTTTAGGACCAAAATAGTTATGTTTGTAATTAGGGATACTAAAATAGAAGCAGTCAGGTCCCTGAGGATTTGTAAAAAAAAAAATAAATTCTCAGCCTCTCCATACCTCAGGTCTGCTGAAGTGGCTGTGGCTTCAGCACATCCTGGACGCTGCCTTGGGAATTTGTGACCAAGCCAGAGCATTGCTTCATGGAGAAGCTGTCCCTTGTCCTCAGCCACAGGCACACCACTGTAGAAAGAAGCTTACACGAGGTAGTCGATCAAGCTGAGCTAGAACTGAGCCAGAGAGGTGACAAAAAGCTTTAGAAGCATGTTGTCAGAGCATTGTGTAAGTTGAATCGCATTGGCTGTATGCCCTCCTGTTGTGTGCTATGCAGTGTTACGCAACACTGTGACATATGTCTGGGGTTTTGTGTATGTGCAAAGGACTATTTTGGCTTCCCTTATGCAGGTGAAATAAAGGTCCTAAGTGAGTTAATAATTTGGCTATGCTTTCTTTTTGTGTGCAGACTGTGATGCATCTTTAGCAGATTTAATTCTACCCTTCCTTGCTTTTGAATTTTGCGAATTGACTTCAATGCACCTGATTTTATATGGGTCCTCTGGACTAGGTTTTGAAAAACAAAAGCTGTGGTGTTGCTTTGCATGGCTGGAAAGGCCTGTATGGCACTGTTTGTGCATGGGTGGGGAAGATGGAAATATGACCTGTTGTTTTATCTTCTAAGTCTTGCCATTCAGCTTGCAATTGCTGTGCCTCAGTAGTGCAAGAGGGAGGGAGGTGGCCTGCACATGAGTTTGTGATACTCCTGCGTGAAATATACAGCAGTTATCAATGAGACAATCCACTGAAAAGTTTGTGTTGTCTATGCAGAAGGGTGCTAGAATAAATAGGCATCTGATAACATAGTGGTGCCTAATAAAACAATTTGTCTGTAGCATAGACATGAAGCAATTTGATTCAGGGCAGACAGTGTTCTGAAGGAGCACGTTTAGAAGTGGTAGTCTTTTAAACTATGCAGAAAGCAAATTATAATGCTAGTAACAGATGACATATCATGAGAAGCTGCTTGTATAAGTGCCCTTTACTGCTAAACTGTTATGGAGATGAAAGTGTTCAGACTTCACCTTTAGGAACATATTGTATTTCCCTATTTATGTTTGTTTCCTATCATGTGATGAGGTGCAAGGGAAGGTGTTGCTTGCTAATTTTAGCCTTGCAGACTGTCACTGCAGAAACCTGGCAGTTAACACTTTTGGAGGGCAGTGCTCTGGGGAAAACCATGCTACACTGTGTCATCATACTCAATGGCATTTATGGGAAGGAGTGGGGGTGGGGTTGGGAAGAAATATTTCAAAAAGTCTTGTTTTTCTGGCTTGTGTTAATGTATTAGTAGCTTCCTGCAGAAGAATTACTGAAGACTGTAAAAAGCATTAATAAGAAAAGAAAAGCTGTTACTTTTGGTGAATAAATGTAAGATACGGAGACGGAGAAATGCAATGAATGCATGTATGTAGCCTCATAGCCATTGCTGCATTTTTCAGAGCTATGGTACTAAATTGCAGGAACCACTCTGCATATTAACTCTTGCCTGTAATTGCCTGTTTCACCATCAGAGCCTGAAACCCTATCTTTCCAGATGCTCTGAGGCATCTTCATGCAGCTGATGATGTTTAGAAGGGGGAAAGAAAGTGAAGAGGATGTCAGGAGGCTTCTTGCAGCTCGGAAGCCCTCAGTATATAGCCTTCAAAGAAACTATTAAATTGTGTCATCCTTGACAGACCAGTGGTGTCAAGGGTCTACTGGCTACAGGGGCTCTTCCAGATGTGTTTGGAGCAGGGTGAGATCTTGAGTGTGGTGAGTCTGAGATGGGGACAAGGAAATCTGAGCTCTGTCAGCAGAAAGCTGTGGCATGGCTCCTCCCGGAGATGCCATATTGCTGCATATATTTCCTCCTCTGCAGCAGCATTTCATCTACTGGGTGTGGTAGGATGAGGGAATTGTAATAAATGGAGCTCAGTGAAATAAATAATAGCCTGATAACAGATTGTTTCTTTCATTGAAAGACATTTTGCATTAGTCCAGGGTTCAAGAAAGGAAATTTCATGGTAAGCCATTGCAAACAAAATATTAGGCATATGAGGGATGACACAGATATTTAACAGCAGTAGAGTTAAGAGTATAAATATATTTTTAGTCTAGGATTTACGTTTTCTTTTTTCCTTTTAGGAGAAATCCCTAAGAAGAGACATTATTTAATATAGAGATTTGTTTTTCAAAGTATGTTAACATCTAGCACTTTTAATAATGTGACTCTGTATTTTGGCAAATGCATCACGATGTCAATAGTGTTTCTATTTACTTGCAAAAGATGTGATAGCAATACACCTGACTGTGTGGCTGCCACCTCCTCATGTTTTTGAAGATTGTTCTGGGTTACAGAAACATGCAAAATTTTTCTTGTAAAGCAAGCATGGGAGCAAGCAGCATAAATTAATTTTTTTTTGGTGACAGATTTAAAATATGCAGATATTTTTCTTTAATATAGAATTGAATTCTAAAACTGATTCCCTCAAAGAGGTTTCTAGAGGACTGAAGTCTAATGAGTCAAATCACAGAAGATGTAAGGACCTTTGGTATATGTTAGGATGATGGTCTGAGTACAGTCTTTGGTTGAGAAGTCACAAAGTGAAAGGCGTTCTGGGGATATTTACTCTCTGGTTGAATTTCTTACGCCATTTCCCAAAGTGTTACCACCTGTTATTAGCAACACCCAAAGGTAAAACTCTCTGCTGAGTGGGCTTTTTGTTTTCCCAAATGGAGTGTTTCTTACAGAATGTACCTCTCAGCTTCTGTTATCAGATGCTGTTAATTCTGTTAGAGGAAGTTAAGGTTATATAGTCAAGGAGTCAGAAGTTAGGAAATAGTGGAATTCTTCATGAGCCCGTGGAGCCTGAATTTGGATCCTGTGTGAGTAGGCATTACTATGTGGTCATTTAAATAATTGATTGGATATGTTCCACTTTCCACAAGACCCCAGCATTTCTGTCTTTAGTGATAGTTTGATTACTTGTGTTGCAAGTAGGATTCTATCCTACAACTATTCTGAGACCCACTTGCACTATTTGTGCTGCTGTCTTTCACTGCATCATTGTAGTTGTAGTACTACTGAAGAAGTTATTTTTCAAGTTTTCTTGGACCAAATTACCCAAAATTGAGGCTTAAGTTCTAGTTAGCACTCTAGATCTATTGCGTGTGACACTTTATGTGCACAGTTGAGCTTAGATACCCTGAGTACGTGCACTGAATACATGGCCATTGGGAGTTATGCCTTGGTATGATTTGGGGACTCATATTACCTTCACCATTTTAAGAAGATGAGAAAAATCTATTTGTTATAACTAGGGGTACATTTAATTTAAAATTTTTCCAAAACTGAACTTTGATTATCTGATGGCAACTGGCAGTGGCATTAATTGTATAAGTTTTAATCTCAGAGATTTTTAAATACCTACCAGTTTATTTAATTTCAATTGACTGAGAACCAGACTGCCTTTAAAATGGTACTACTTTTTCTGAGAGAGTGTTTCCTTAGACTACACTGTAGATCTTTAAAGAGGCTGAGGAATAGGATTTTCGGTATTTCTAATTCCTTTAATCCAAGGATATTGCATTAATGTAAATACTACTGCTGCTGAAATCTGTGTGGAACATTGTTGTTTAATAATGACTTTAGCAAATGAACTAAACTTGAGGTCAAAGCATAGCAAAGGAATAAAGTTCAGATGTCTCAGTTTTCATAAATCCTTTGTGTGCTGTTGAATTTGATTATAGGATGTACCTGCACAAATCACTTAGTAGTCATTTGTTCTGTAAGTAAACTTGGAGGGTTTTTAACATACATAATACATGAGATGAAGGAGTTTTGTGTTAAGTAGTTCTTTCTTATAGCATTGCATGTACTTATAGTAACATTTTCAGACATCCCTTGTTGGTCCACTGCTCCTCCCACCTTGGTTTTACCTGCTGTCTTGGTAAGGATGTGCTCCCTTCTGTCTTCCAGCTTGTTGGTGATGGTGCCATGTTGTAAGCCTTGCTAAAGTCAAGGTAAGCAACATGCACTCCTCTCCCCTGATCTGTAGAGCTGGTTGTCTCAACAAAGAAGGTGAGAGAGTTGGCCAAGTCTTGTTTGCCCTTGCCCATCTGTAATGGTTGCTCTTGGCTACTTCATCCCTCACATGCTTAGACACAGCACCTATGAGGGTTTCTCTTCACTTTTGCCAGGTTGTGGCCTGCCTGCTGACCCCGTGATCTTCCTCCTTCTGAGGGCAGATGTAATATTTGCCTTTTTTCCAGTCATGGGGAACATCCTGATGACCTCCAGTTACCATGGCCTTCCAGAGATGAGAGAGCAGCTTTTGTGTGACAGTGGCTGACTCCCTGTTGTTGGTCTTCAGTAACCTCTAACTGGATTCATGGAGTAGTTTCTAACTTAATTCTCTTCTTCCTGGGCAACAGCTCTCACCCCAGGCTCTTCTACTAGGTGGAGACAACTGAGAGACCTGGCAGCAGACCTTGCCAGTGGAGACTGAGGCAAAGAAAGCACAAAGTGCCTCCATCTGTCCTTTGTTGCACGTCCCCTGTCCTGTTCAGCAGTGGGCAAATTTCTCCTTAGTTTTCCTTTTCCTGTCAGCGTGCTCATAAGCAACTTTATTGCACTGGTGTTCCTAACCAATTTCTGCTCCAGCTGGTAACGGTGTGCTACTATTACAATCTGATTATTATTTTGTTAGAAGTATTGTCGTCGTTACTTTCCCCATTCTGTTGTGGGTTTAGTTTCTTTAATGTAAATTATTTTTCATTTTAGACTTGAATTCCTTTTTTTGCATAACATTTTGTTCACATGAGTCTTGACAGTGGTATTAAGACTTTTAGAATATTTATATGTATCTGATTTGAAATATAAACCTTATTGTTATGTGCCATTATTCTTCAAGCTTCTATTCTAAAGCTTGTACAACATTTATTAAGAAAATATATTAAGACTTTTCTTTTTTACTTTGCTTATCCTGATTTAACATTTGAAAATACTTCAAATACATTTTCTTTTCAGAGAAAAAAATGTTGACTTAAAAAGTAAATCATGCATGAATTGAGAATGTTGAAAGGTCAAAAAGCCAGAAAGCTAACAGAAGAGATTGGAGACAATGTTGCAGTGTAGAAGGAAATTTAACCTTTTGTTTGGCAAGAAATACATAATCTGGATTAAAAAAAAATGTAGTAGATAGAGATGGATGTGTTAGCTTTTTTTTTTTTTTGCAAGTTCCTGGTTTGTTTTAGGAATTTAACAGATGTACCCTGTTACAGAAGTGCCTCATTATCCCAATTAGTGGTCCGTTGGATTTTACATAGATGTATAACAAAGGAGCTGAGTCTGCTCATTGCAAGGCTCTTCACCTCTGAGCTCTGAGCACAGAAGTTCAGAGTCTTCATATTGTTACACACAGTGTGGAAAAAGTACGTGGCACGGAGCCCAAAATGGTGTAGGCGAAGCATCTTCAGCCGAATCGGTGTATGTTAGCAAGAGAACTTTGCTCATCATGCCACAGCATTTAGTAGAAAATAATGATCATCTTAGAAAACCAGGAAAAGAAAGTTGTTACGATGAAATTAAATTTCTGTACTGGTTATGTGACATTCTAAGCATATCAGAAAAAAAAAGAGAGCAGGTTCCTTTTACCAAAGTTAGTTTTGTGTGGTTATTTTAATGGAATCAGCATTTCTGACTGTATGAGTCAATTGACATTTGAAATTTCGGACAAGCACAGTAGCACAATCTGTTGTTGAAGAAATGGGAAGAGAGAGAGAACTTATGCCATAGTTAATTTAGACCTTTTATTTTCCCACTCCCCCTGCTCTGAGAATTGCTTAAAACCAGAGGTGGTGGAAGCCTTGAAGAAACAACTAAGTATTAGATGGGAAAGGACTTGCTGCATAATACTGGATTGCAGTGTGAAAAATGACTGGTCTTATGTATATCTAACCACCAGGTCAGATTTATGCAAATTCAGATTCACTGATTTTGAAGCAAAAAGGACATTCTGAAGTTTTTACTTTTGAACAAGAAGTGAATGATACTTATTTGCCTTCTAGTGAAAACAGATGTCAGAATCTCACTAGCTGCTAAGAAATAGTTGTCATCTTCCAGTGACTTTAAGTATTACAAGATTTAGGAGGAAACTTCCATCATTCAGTAGTTCTGTGGTCCTAGGACCTCCAGTCATGACAGCAAGTGTGTGCTGGGCAGTAACTGCTGTGGCATCTACTTAGACAGGTGGTCAAATATCCCTGTGGGTGTGCTGATCAGTTTGGACCTTTGCCTCAGTCTGCGTTTTGTGTGGATAGAGGGTGTATCTTGAGAGTTTAGTTCTCAGGCTTCAACTCAGCCTAAGGTATGTATGATTTCCTAGTAAGAGTATGAATGAAAACAAAAATATAGTAATATTTTATTTCATAGATCCAAAAAGACAGCAGAGTTGGGATTTTGCATGTACTCACAGCATGCTTGAATAAATTAATTCTCAAAACCAGTATAATTTACAGAAAATAGAAATTACTGTAAATAATTGGGTGTAATTCTGAAAATTCCAAAGATAGGATAAAGAAGTTCCCTATTTTTGCATTAATTATTCAGTTTATTTAATAATTTTGTCTCGAGTGGATTTGATTGATGTCTGGAAGAAAATTTATATGTAAGTTATAGTAGATGCTTGTTAAATCAAAGAAAATTAAACAGCATTTCCCGTACTACCTCCCAAGTCTGCCACATGAAATCTAGAGAAAATAGGGATTTGACAAGGCACCAGAGTCTGCAGGAACAAAGTGGAGAGCGTTTATATCTATTCAAGTTCCTTAGCCTATGATTTAAAGCATTTAGTGACACTAGCTGAAAATGTAATTGCCTAAAATCCCAAAATTCTTCATGGCATATCTTGCTTACCTTCCTAGATACCTAATATTTTATATGCCCTTGGAATGTCAGTAATGTGATGCTCAAAGCTGCTTTTGGCCTGAAGAGGATCTGGAGTTCGCCTTCTAACCAAGTTAAGGCTTTCAGAGTCCCATTCCTTCAGTTTTTATATGGGCCCAGTCAATTTCCTAGCTCATGTATGATGGTGACTTCGTTATGAAGTTTACTTTCTTACCCAGATAACTTACTTAAGAATGTAGAGGAGTACCTAAGAGGAGTACCTAGAATGAGACAGAGAGGTTCTTAGCATGGGGTTTCAGACCCAGCTGCCTACAGTGAGCCCTATGCATGGCCACCCCAGCTCCTCCTGCCTACCTTAGCCTTTTTTGGCACAGTGTTCAGGATTGTCAGAAGCACAGAAATGCCCAGGACCACCAACTACATCCATAGGCTGCCATCTTAATCCTAACCACTACCATCAGAATCTTATCCTCACCATATCAGTTTACTGTTGAAAAGGCTTTCTAGATATCCTATCAATGACATTACATACATTGGTCTCATGAAGTTGGTTGTCTCTTCTTCTTCCTAAGTGAGGAATTAGGTATGAACTGTAACAACTTGGGTGGACAATTTTTTAGAAGATATTTGCTATGATGAACTTTATGGATGAGTTGCTACTGGCCGCAAAAATGTGGTGAGGTTTGTGATGGCTCATGTCTTCTGAGGGCATCCTCTGGCCTCCAGCCTGGGACCAGTGTGTTACCGTAGCTCAAGGGGTCTCAAAGAAAACATGAACTCTGGCTATTGTGAAATGTCCCAAATTCTGTTCTGATTATGTCATGCTTTATCTTCAGGGAAAAAATTTTCCCAAACTTTGTGTTTTGTGGATTCCTTTGGCCACAGGATGGGAGGCACAACTCATCTTTATATAGCACTGGGTGGAGGAGGCAGAGCTTCCCCATACACATGGACAAAAGATTTTTGTGGTAACATGGGGAGATGATGAGGGACATTCCTGGGGAACTCTGCCCCCCCTGATTCCTCTATCCCACCAATGCTTATGTCAACAGTGGCAGATATTCTGTTTAATTCTTCCATAAGAAAGACAAACTGAGGAAACTTGAGTTGGATTTCGAATAACCTTTTCGGCTGGGCTTTCTTTCTGCAAAATGAAAGCACATCTGCTTCTGATCTCTGCTCACCAGATTCTCAAGCGGAGAGGAAAGAGATGATCCTGATACTTTGTTTTTGTTCTGTGCCTGAAGTTTGGTTTTATGTGGTGGACTTTTATAGTCAGGTTCTTGCACCAGTGTCAATGCTGTGGTATGGGTGGACTGTCTGCACTGAAAAGCAATGCAGTAAAGCACGTGCCTTCTGCATCTCATTTCCAAGATGCTTTTTGTCTGCCACATGTAAACAAATACCCAGAGAGTAAATTTAGTTTCTCAGGACCAAAAATGTATTTGCTTTTGCAAACATTTGGAAAGTTAAGTATCAGCCTTTTGATCTGCACTTTTATTCTTAACCTTCAAATGAACCGGCAACCTATCATTGTAGCCCCAAATTTGGCTACATGGAAATGTAAACACAAACAATAATTTCTGCTTGAATTTGTCCTTTTTCCCTCCATTTTTTAACCACAAAGTTGTTGTATCACAGGCAGTAATTGCTGTCATATTTTGATCTGTGCTCTAAAATATTCTTATTAGAGGAATTGCAGTGTTTTATTGTCCAGATTGCCCAGATTTAGTATTTTGAAGATCTAGATTCTGTTCACATTTATTCTCAGTACATCAATAAAATATGAATGGATTGGATAATGAAGCAATAACACTAATTTATGTCAAAGAATATAGGCTATTGTTTACGAGTTTGCCAAAGTGCCAAAATACTTTATCTATAGCAAGAATTCTTCTCCCTTGCTGAGAAATAAATAATGCCTCAGGAATGCTCTGTCATGGGAGCCTCCTGCCATGAAATAAATGGGAGGAGAAAGGCTGTGAAGGTTATTTTCCACTCTGGAAAATATTTATTTGGTGACATAGCTCTTATTGCTAGTCTTTGGCTTTTTAGTGCTAAGGACTAAATTGTGCCCTCATGTCTGGATGCAAGTCCTAAATTCAGAGAAGTTACCATATTTTAGTCTAGAGCTACAGGTGGCCTGTAGATAAGCAGAAAATTACCTATGAGAGATGTATACTTTTGTCTTTAGTACAGCAACATGTAGAGAGGAGAGGGTGAAGATCTGAAGTTGGCAGGTCAGCAGCTTATATCTATTTAGTGACCAAAACACAGGGAGACAGTTGTGACTGGAGTATTTTCTGTCTGCAAATGATACTCTTCATCTCTCTGCTGTTCCCTTGACTTGGACTGTTTTTTGCTGGGGCTTGATTTGGGTCATGGTTTGGAAGAGAAGTATTTTGGAACAGAGAAAGTTGAGACAAATGGTGCCTGAGTTTATGCTCTATGGACCTCTAGTGCTTTATGCTGGCTTAAGGGGATTGTAAACCTCAGGAATATTTAACCTACTAGTCTACTAATTTCAACAGCTTTGGTGAAGCAAAGATCTGAAAGTATTTTACTGACTCATCAAATCCCAATTTTAATCTGACTGTTGAGTGACTATTGTGCCTGTTGAAGGACTAAGTTGCTTTTTTCCTTATAATTACCATTTTCCCCAAGTGACTTTTTTTTCCTGGGTGAAAAGAAAGGGGTAAATGAAACACAATGACACTTTTTTCCTATGTACTAAAGATATCATTTCAAATGGAATAAGTTCAATGTATACAAGAAGCAAGATCACAATAGCACTGTGAACACATAATTCTAAGTTTGTTTTTTAAATTGGAAAATATTTTTACTGAGAAAACTAGTTGTATTGGCATTTTATTTTTAAAATTATTTCATTCGTTCGGTTTAGATACAGAATAGCAAAATCGTTGTATGCAGAAATAATTTTTATCTGTAAAAGTAGTAGGCATAACTCTAGTTATTAAGTTAGACTTAATAATATTTTCCCCATCTTTAAGTAATATTGCAGTCCTTAGTAGTGTCTTTCATCCAGTAATCACAGAGCATTATATAAACCTTTAAAAGGTAAGGAAGAATCATTACAGCTTAGTAAACGGAGATGTAAGGAATCTAAATTACTTGCTTAGGGTAGCACAATGATTTTGCAGCACAGGGAGCGTAACCCGGTAGCTCTGACTCACTGGGCTTCTTGTATCCAGCAAATCACTTTTAAAGGCCTTGGAAGGGATTCAGAGGAATCAAAATCCTCTTGAGGTGTGTTCTCATTTTCTTGATTGAAAGAACTGTGATGAAACAGACTTTGAACCTTATTGTCTGTCTTCATCTTCTGAATTTACTTATGTTTTCACATGCCATTCCTTTACAAATAGAAAATGTTGCCAAGTAGTGGGTTGTTGCTTCTACAGAAACAGTCCAGGAAGCTTTGTCACTGTGCAGAGGGGTTACAAAATATGTGCACTTTTACATCTGTTCATTTTCTGTTGGATGACTAGGAAAAGACCTGACTATGTAGGGAAGCATCCAAGAGGAGCTTTGTCGTCCAGGCCTTTGTTGGCCGGATGGGAGCTAGACAATAGTCATGGCTGGATTCTGCAAGACCAGTGAATGCCCAACAAACTCGGGGAAAAAAATTATGACTTGAGTTCCCTTGACTACAGCCTTTCTAAGATACATGAGGTTTCTGTATTGCCTGTTTCAATGCTCAGCTTTTATTCACTTTTCTGCTCCACCTATCTATGGATGAGAAATGCACCTTAACTTCTGGTGCCATTTCTCACTGAAGAAGCAAACCAAAGGCAGAAGAGTTGCTGTGACTTTTATCTAATTCTTTTTATTTTGTTTCCACTACCTCTCTGTTTCTTCTTCAACTGTGATGATTGTCTTTTACTTAATATGAGATTTTCTGTTCAGTGAGCTCCAAAGTCCCGTCAACAGGCTGAAAGTTGGTGGCATCTTCTCATAATTTCTGTAATTGGCCAGTAAGAACTGTCCAGCTCACAAAAACTACTCCTTTTTACAGTAGGGTGTAGAGAGAACAGTGTTTTGCTAATGTGAGCTTTAAACTGATATTTGCACAATTTATTTGTATTTACTTTGTCTTATTTTATTTTCTCAATCAGGAGTTAGGGGAATTGTGTAGCAATTGGCATCTAACTGAGATGAATCCAGCAGCTGGAAAACGCTCTGTTCAGAGTGAAATGGATAGTGTGTGTTCACAATTGCTTAAGTAATGCATGCATTAATGCAGGACTGTGTGTCATACTTATTTTTTTATATAAAACATGCACTACGATAGGAAAAGTCAACATATCAGTGTTAATGGGGAATCTTTCCAAGACCTTACTTTCAAGTGCATAAAAGAGTACAAATTTGGGATAGCCGAAGGTGACTGCAAACAAATTGGCTGGTCCATTAGCATAGCTGTCCAGCTGTATCCTAGGCTCTGAGGCCACTCCAAAACCACAAGCCCAACCGCCTCAGAAGTCTGCCAAGGAGCCAGCTGCTGCTAATAAAGCAGACTCTACAACTTGGCATCTGGGGCCTATGATTCCCATCCAAAAGGAATTGTATGTGAAAAAATATTTGAAATTTGTCTTTTTAAGTAGTGTTTTGCTTTGGAAGAAAAATGCTTTAGTCCAAGCTTGCAACAAGTGAAAAACTACATAAGAATACTTGGTTGCCATGGGAAGATAAATACTGTTCTTGTGTAAGGAGATTGAATGTTAGAAGGAGGAGCATTGTATGTTTAGTATCCAAGAGGCTTTGGGTGTAGCATTTCGGGGTTATTTAGTTAGAAAGGCCAAGGTATCTCATCATTCATGCTTAGCTGTATGCACTCCATGGGACACTTTGTTTCAGAGAGCTGAACTGTATGTAGGGTTTAAGCACCAGGTTGTGTTCATGAGGCTGGATAAGAATTAAGCACATTAATTTCTCCCTTTTAAATAATGAAAAAGGGGAAATTTCATTCATTTTTCAAAGATGAAAACAAATCCTATTAGCCATCCGTACTAAATTAATAAGCTCCTTGGAATGATCTACAAACCAGTTCATTCCCCACACATTCCCCACTGAATAATGAAGCATGAGAATTGAAAAATGAGTTGGTTGCATTGGTTATTTCAAAAATTAATGGCAAAACCAGCACTTAATTCTAGCTCCTTTTGAAGTGAAACATGTAGATTTTGCCTATTTTTTTTTCTCTAGAGCTAAAGGTCCTCTGCTTGGTTGTGTTGGCAAAAGCTCTTTCTCAGATTTCTACAGCTGGTGTCAGTGTTTTGAGCCAGTCTTGACAGTGGTGCTCCTCATGGCTCTTGTGGCAGAGAAGTTAAGTGCTTTGCCCTCAGCCACAGAGGGGTCCAACATCAGAACAAGGCACAAATTTCCTGGCTTTGGGTGCACAGGTGGCTCCCCAGGCAATGCTTCTCTTTGGCATCATCCAGGATCCTGTAGCAAGTGGTCCATATCTGGCATCATCAGGTTGCCATTCATTTCTTTCACTCCAGTTATTACGTGGAGATTAATAAATGAGGCCCTTTGCTCATTTGAAGGCAAAACACATACTTCTGCCATCAGTCATACACTCATTGGCTCAGGAAACAAGAATTCAAAGCTTTCTTCTGACCTGAAGCTTTTAGTCTGGCAACTGGCCAGGAGATATCATCACCCTCAGTACAGGCAATTTTCTGATCTTTCTGCGGATGGTATTCTTGGGTATTGGATATGCATGGAAATTACTGTGGGCTACTGTGGCTGAGATTTATTAGTGAAGAGGGTTTGGCGTATAGCAGTGCTTGCTGGGCTGAGAAGATCAGCATCCTCTGGAGTGGAGTGCGGCGGCCTCTCTGCCCACCCTTAAAGCATCTCCCAGAATACTGCTGTGAACTCAGGCATTCATGAGTGCCTATTCTCTGAGCAGCTTTTACTTGAGAGACAACCTGTCGTATGGCCTAATTCTCTGCATATACCAAGAATTGTTAATTTTTTTTAATAGCTGTGGCCATAAAATTGGTGTAAATGTAATTCGTGTTCACTTCTACATCTGCTTTCAGCTGGCTGAGAGGGATAAACTGTCTTACGCTTAAATTAGAATTAGGCCCCCAGTGCTTTCCTCTGTGTGAGGATAGAGATCTTAGAATAGAATAGAAATTGTTCTTTGTATTTCCAAGATATATTTCCACTTGGTTTTTTTCTTGCTTATTAGGTTGGTGTGAGAATAGGACATTTCCTCATTATCCTTGCTAAGACATATATAATAAGAACAATTAATAATTAAAGTGCATAGCACTTCATTGGTTTATGGAAAATTCTTTCCTTGCTTTACATCATTTACATGAATTCAGTGTGGATGGTAAACTTGGAGGTGTGGGATAAAGAAATTAAAGATGTTACCTTGACCTTTGTTTGTTTATTTATTTTCTTTTATCCCAGCAACACTCAAAAGGTTCAAGATTGCTATAGATATTTCCTGAGCTCTTGGTATACTAAAGCCAAACGTGTTATACACAGTCAATCTACCTCTTCCATGGCCCTGCAGTGCCCAGGGATTTAAACACGCTTTCAGCTAGGGTGTTTTAAGATGTAGGTGCCTATGTATTTAGTGGAGGTTGCTGTTGCCTGCAGTGTTACCCAGCTGGGGCATGGAGCTGATTTTCAGGGTGTGCCCTGGGCACTGAGGCTCAGTTGAGGCAATTCCCTGCGCTAGTACTTGGGACTGCTGCTTCAGCCCTCTATTTCTGGGAATGACATTGAAGCCTGGATGGGTGGGGATTACCCAGTGATAAACTGTGTGTGCAGGGAAATGTGATCCGTATGCATTAAGTGCTTTTGATTGTCAGCAAAAGTATCTATGCAAAGACTTGAGGGAAGGAAGCTCATTGCCCTTTCTCGGTTACTGCAGATGAGAGTGAATGTCATTACTTGCTAGCATGGCGATCACACTATTAAACTGTTTTTTCCTTTTAATGGCTCCTACTTGAGTCACATTACAACCAGGCTAGATTGCAGAGGAATTCTGATGTCTTGACACTTGCTGCTGTGTTCCCGCTCTCCTGGTTTAAATGGAAGAAACTGGGAAGAAGAAAGGATAAGGCAGCAGGAAAGGCAACGCTACAAGTGTGGTGTTTCATTTATCAAAACCTCTGAGCTTCACCTGTCACTGATGCTCCCCTTATGCTCTCCAACGTTTCTTCTAAATAAAGGGACCTGTTTGAAGGAACTTAGAGATACTAATTAAAAAATATCTATTTACCAAGACTGTGGTTTAATGTGTGCATAATTATAAGCACTAAGGTATGGCCACTGAAATTAAAGGAGCAGTTGATTAAGGTGATCAGAATTACTCACAGACTTAAATATTTTCTCTGTTCAAGGCCTAAATGCAGAATGAGCATATTAGAAGCCACTAAAGTGTCATTGCTACTATAATGAAAATTGCAGATGTTTTACTTTTATTAGTTCATTAGCATAGCATGGTTAACTTAGCATTGGCCCAACATTTACCTGCTGTTGTTACCACACATAAAGCTAGCATAATACTCTGATCAGCTTGTGGAAATGGGATTTCCCCCCTCTCAGCAGGCAGTTACATTCCTGGAGCTCTGACTCATGTTCCCCTGGCTGCTCATCTGGAGCTCAGCCCTCAGCATCCTCCAGTTCCTACAAGGTCTCCTCTAGATCTCAGCTTTTCTGCATAGGTCACAGTGATGGTAGGGTGGCTTCCTCCTTCCAACCACTTCTCCACTCTCCTGGCAAGTGCTCTTTGTGGTGAATAAATACTCTGGTGGTCAGAGTCAGCAACTAAAATTCCCTGTTGCCTCAGATCAGAGGTGTTTAGGTAATTTTTGTAGTATGTGTGCGTCTATCTCCATAGCGTGTATTTATCAGGAAATTAGCAAGGAGTTGTGTTTTCCCTCAGAGTGCCTCCCTTTTCAACCAGTGTTTCTCAGTTGTGTGTGGTTTGTGGTTGTTCAGAAGTGGGTAAGGTTTTGAGAGGTCTTAGCCTGATCATCTTTTCCAAACATTTTCTCTATTGCAAAAGAGATCCGTAACAACAGTGTCTTTTCAGGCTGCTTCGCAATTTTTTCCCCTCTTACGCTAGCCAACTTTCTGCCACCTGACTCTGCATGTACTGGGTGCTCCTCATGTTTAGAAAAGACTAACTAGGCTTCTGGCATCAGCTTCTGTACCTTTGGCTAGATATTCTTATTTGTGTCTTAGAGTACTCTTAAAGCAGATTGTGTTTAGCTTCTTTCTTCAGTACTAGTTACTCCCTGAGTATCTGTCATTTCAGAGCTTTATTTTGTGATCTCGATAAAATGGCTCATAATCTAGCTACTTGAATTCCAGAGTAAAATAAAATAAAGTAAAATAATGCACTTCATAGCCCTGGCTAAACCCAAAACGTCAGTCCTGTTTTGAAAGGTATTGCTGGGTGGGACAGGGTGCAGAGGGAGTGGGCAGCTGGAGATGGTCAGGGAGGGCAGGACAAGCATAGCATAGTTCTGGAGTTACTTGGGTAAAGCACATGCGTCTGCCATGCTTGTTCCTTTTTCAGTAACAACCTTTTTGTTTTGCTCTATTTCCAGCAGTCCTATGCACCAGCTCCCCACCCCATGGCTCCTCCCAGCCCCAGCACAAACAGCAGCAACAACAGCAGCAACAACAGCAGCGGAGAGCAGTTGAGTAAAACCAACCTGTACATTCGAGGCCTTCCACCCGGCACCACTGACCAGGACCTTATCAAGCTGTGCCAGCCGTAAGTGCACTTAAAATACTCAAGTTTCTCTGGGTAGGAAGATGTCAAAGCTGGCCTTCCAGTTTACACTTGTGTCTGGCTATAAAAAAGACACCAGAAACCTCCTGCAGTTGAAGGTTAACTATTATTTGTTTAGTGTGAATAGCTAATTAACGCCTGTTGAAAACCTTTGGGTAATGAGTTTAGGGGAATAGAGAGGTGAGAGCCTTCACATTGACTTCTGTTTATTCTAATCTGGTTGATTTCTTACTTTAAAAAGGAGAATTTGCATGGCAGGAAAACCTCCCTAATGACAGATTTTATAGTTACAATGATCTGTGAATCACAACCTGGTGCATAATAAAACATAGGTGTTCCTCCCTCAATCATCTGTCATGTTTTATGATTGCTGTGTCACACATAGCTGGGCTCATAGATTGAGAAGTATGAAACCCACTGAAGGTGGCCTTGTAGCCATATAATTAACATCTAATTAACTGCACTTCCACTGAAAAATGATGTAGAAAGTAGCACCTTGTACCTCCCTGTTTATCTTGAGAGTCATATTTACAGATTGCACTGATAAATATTGGTTTTATCACATTTTATTCCTGTTGAAACCAGAGGCAGCAAATAGGAGCTCTTTGCTCCTCATGCGTCATCAAAAGAACTACTTCCTAAAATGGTGCACCCTTCTACCCTTCTGCACTGGACTGAATGTAGTCAGCAGTATGAGTCAAAATGAGAACCTGATTGGATTTCCAAAGTCTGGATTATCATTGATGACATGTGAGGGGGGAATAATCCAGTTAGAGATTCCAGCCAGAGATCACCTGGGCGGAATTTAGGACAATGCAATTTTTGTGTTGAAATAAGAACATGGAGAGATTTTAAAAATGAAATCCACCCCTATTATGATGCAGAACTGCAATGCTTTTGCCGTAGAATAATCTATTCCAAAAGACAATAGCATCTCTGGTATTGGTCATCACAAATCAGCCTTCTGAATAATGATCAATAAATGAAGTTGGGTAAAGTCAGTAACAGTCTGGAACTGTTTAATCAAAAATCTGGACAGACTTTCCTGAGTATACTTTGTGGACATGACTGGCCAGGAGTGGAATTTAACAGTCTTACTGAAGTGATGTCTGGTCTTGAGTAAAATTGCGTGAGTTTGAAACTCTTCCTTGAGATTTTCTTCTGTTAAACCTACTGCAGGTAGAACTGGCTCACTGCTCACAGAACTGTAATCTGCTGGTGATGTTTCATATTTCATGCAAGCTGAATTGTGAGTGTACCTGTCTGACATTTGTACAAACCACATTCATTGACACTTTCCCCATATGACAGTCACAGATAGTCCCAGTTCAAGGGCCAGATCCTCAGTAGGTATAAATTGACTGTACTCTGCTGACGTTCAAAAAGCTATTTTGCTATACATCTTCTTGCAGTCTGACCCTTCCTAGGTTCACACAAATGCTTTCAGCTGATCAGGACTGAACTAACTATTCCTGGTGGAGCCTCACAGCTTTGGTGCTTAGTGCTGCAGTCATGGTGTGAGGCTGTGGTATGAGCAGCAATACTTGAATCATGAAGTTCAGAAAGCATGTCCCTACCCTTTGTCTGTATATGGGAAGTACACATCAAGTATATGAAAGCTTCCTTTTGGCACTGTGGCAAAATTTTTAATGTGCTCCACTAAACTTTATCTGGTCTATGATTAGAGGGCTTTGTCTTGCTATCATGGGGTTCTTGTGTGAACAGATGTTCTTTAAGAAAAATGATGACATTCATTTTGATTATTTTTCTGTCTTTCAGCTGAATGGCAATGAGGAGAAACCACATAGTTGTTTTTTTTACCATTGCAGATGATTACACAGTAGAGGTGGATAAAGGTCCAAACCCCTTATCTCTTCCCCTGCCCCCCACAAAAGAAACCAAGCCAAACCAACAAATAAAACCCAAACCCCACTAAAACCTAAACCCACAATCTGCTGTCTGTTCAGGTTATCATCTGTCGTGCTCTTTCCTAGTTTACATGGCTGGGGGCTCACCATACGTTAAAGACTTACGTGAACAGATATTCACAAATGAGCAGAAGGTGCTGCCTCTTAGGCTTCCTGCATAGAAGTATTAGCATAATTTGCCACAAGGTGTGAAGTGAAAAGCTTAATTCCAATCCGTAAACCATACTACTGTTTTGCAGTGCAAGATTATTGCAGAGCTACATCTAAGGGACGTATTCACCAAAGATAGTTTATGCCTAGCACACTGGTTCCCCTGAGCTAGCTGCCAGTACCTAAAATGAGCCCTTCTGAACCCATTTCCTCTGTTCTAGCATGGGACAAGGCTGCCAGCAGTACAACTGTCACTTGTAATGTCTGATATTTGACAGGTCTGAGGAATAATGTACTAAACCCACAATATTTCTCTTTCAAAAATACAGGAAATACTGGAAATGCTTTTTGGTTATGTACATTTATAATAGACCATCCCATTTCCAGGTTTATTCCAGTAAGGAGGCCACTCTTTAAGGTCATGTGTAAAATTTTTCGTTTAATTGCATTTTTCCACATGGATTATTCTTTAAGGTCATGTGTAAAATTTTTCATTTAATTGCATTTTTCCACGTGGATTCTGGAAGAGAAACCCTTTAATCAGAATTGCTTGATAAAGTACAGGGCTCCTTTGGTGAATCCTGCCTGCTTTGCTGTGGTTTTGTTGTGTGTTTCTGGGTGGTGTGCATTGCACACTAAATAGAAAACAGCAGACTGGAGTACCATTGATGCTTGAAGTGCAGAGTCCATTACACGTGGTGTCAGACGTTTCTGACAAATGTTCCGACACTATCAAACCTTTTATCAATTTGAGAGTAACCTTGTCACAGTAATCTGTCAAACTGTTCATATAACTAAAGGAAAACAAGTCATCATAGGCTGTACAGTAGCTGAGTAAATGAAAAAAAAAAATTGTTGCTGGAAGATTTTGTGTGGTTCTGGTCCTCAGTATTTGGTTTAACGTGTGTCCAGCAAAGTTTCATCAAATTCTCTTTTGCAGCAGAGAGCTGTTAGGCTGCGCTGTATCTTTTGAGACTCTATACAACAACTCTGTCAAAGGTTACATTGAAAAAGAGTGAATAAGAGTGTTTAGCGTGCAAGAATCTGTCATTCTTTTATGTGTGGATCCTATTTTGGACTTTCATAAACACTGAGTAAAAGAACTTCCAAAACTGGACCTTGGCCTCTCTTAAACTTTTTCGAGGTATTTAAAAATGAGGCTTTATACTCCTTTGTGATCACACTGATCATCAGAACTTATTAGTCTAAAATTTAAACATTTAATGAAAATAATAGCAAATATCACATAATTGGCATTTATTTCTCTGGGGTATATAGTCTCTGCTGGTGTGGTGGTATACACCATTGTATGTGTATTTTCCCATTCATCAAAAGGGAATATAATCAGCCTTAAAATGTAATATTATCGAGAGAAAAATTTGCATGGTGTGTCAGTGTACAAGCAAAATATAAATTATTATCTTTGAAATATTCATAATCTGTCACTAATTTTCATGCATTGTGTTATATTTCATCCAGAAGAATTCCAAGATTCTCTTAAAAACATACACAGATGGCATAGTCCCTTGTTCGTATACTGGACACATCCCATTCTTCCTAACTACATCCCAGTGGAGATAGGTTGAAGGAAATCTCATACACAGTCTAAACGTTGGAGCTTTATTACTTTGAAACATTTAATTTGAAAAAATCAGTCTGTTTCTTAAGATTTTGGTCTTGTATGTTCTTATAGTTTTGCACTGAAGAAGATTTAAGTCTAAATTTTTTTAAAAGATACAATGAGTTTCGGAGAAGGGAAATTTGGGAAAAGAGATATAAAATATCTGTTCCATCCTCCCCAGTAATTTTTAAAAGAAAAGTTGGCTTAAAAACATTTGACTAAAAAATAAGCCTTCTGCATTGCACAATTAAGACATTGACATGTATTCAAAAGATAATCCCTGTCCATCTTGATTCAGTCATATTGACTTTGTGATCCAGGGTAAAATTAAAGGACTTAATTAAAACACCAACAGCAATAAAATAGAAATGTAAAGAGCAGCAATTCTGTGTGCTGCTCAGGCTGACTCTTGAGTAAGATGAGACTCGAGTCCCCCAGATAAATGATTTTCCAGGTATGGGAAATTCCTACTGAATAGTGATTGCCAAGAGTGTTGCTTTCCTTCAATAACTTCTAGATACAGATTTTTGTGCAGATAACTCAAGGTTTTGGGTCTGATTTGGATTAGTGGGAATGGTTGTTTTACTGGTTTTGGTTTTGTTTTCGTCTTCCTTTTTTTTCTGAAGGTATACTGTTTGACTCCTTGACAAGTCATCAAGGGGGAGATTTTAGCCTCTCATTTAATCCTGAATGTCCTTGGTTTTGTCTCATGGAACATCTGAATAAATGTTCAGGTTTCTACTGTTTAGATTCTACTAATGGGCTAGTCCCAAGGATAATGTAACTGAGGTTATGAATTGAGAAATCACACATTAATTTGCTTAAATCCTAGACTATTTTTGAAATGAACTGTGTTCATTCTTTTTGCCCCTACAGAAAAAGGTTGAGTTCATCAAGGTTTCAGAGGGGTTCAAGATGCCTTTCAGGACAGGTTCTCTTGTTAATAGCTGCAACAAGTAAAACGTTTCCATTAGACCAAGCCTTATAGCAAGTTCATGATGGTCATTCCTTGCCAAGTGTTAAGGCAGAAAGAGTTGTGCATTCCTGACTATTTTTGTTTTCTTTTATTTTCTGAAAACAGCAAGTCCATATTATATGAAAAGTGATGAAAAGTGATGAAATGAAGGTGTGGGGAACATAAGCTCAGTCCATATTATATGAAAAGTGATGAAATGAAGCTGTGGGGAACGTAAGCTCCACTTCTTTCCTTTTATTTTTTTTTTTGCATGAAACTGTTAACTAAAAATAAGTACTGTTAACTATAAATAAAATAAAGGTGAGCCAAAATACAATCAGCATAGTGAGCTGAAAGCAAAAAAGCCCAAAGAATCCCTGTAGTAAATCTGTTATTCCACAATGAAGTCAGACAAAATTTGTACTTAATGTAAACTGATGTTCTCATCCTGACCCCGGTGAAGACAAAACCCAAAGACTTATGTCGCAGTAGAATGTTAGGCTGTGTCTGCCCCTCTAGTTTTAAGAAATAATCTTTGGAGACATAAAAGGAATTTACTGCATTCTGTAACCTTGTGTGTGTTAAAGCAAGGTGCACTCTGGCTTCAATATTCATTCAAACAAAACCACTTAATCTACATCTCTCCTGTAATTAGTATCAGCTGACACCATTGCTCTGTGATATAGCAAAGTTTGAGAGGGCTTGAAGGTGAGAGCGCTCATTCAGTGGGATTAGCTCATATAGGAACCATGTGGCATCATATGGAATAGTTTCTGCTTCAAATCTTGGTGGATATTTTTGTTCGGTGTATCCTGGTAATATGAGAACTGTGAATGGCTCTGAAATCTGCTGAAGAGATCAGTCTTCATGGGAACCAAAGAAATGCCCACACTTGAGAGGAAAGAAAAAGCCCAAGCCAACACTCTCCCTGCTTTTTTCTTTGTTATTCTAAGTAAAATGAGGAAATCAAAGTCCCAGGAAGTGTGCACTGCTGGGCCGAGCACAGCAAAGATACCCAGTTGGACTAGATATGCTGATACAAAGCAAGGAGAGAACTATATGAGTATATTCCTCTCATTTGTTAATGTGTTTGTGTCCAGACCACAGAAAAACACACTGACAGGTTAGCTTGGTGAAATCTGTATTCTTCTCAAGTCTTTTGTGTCATGGACTTTTCCTAGAAGTTTATTGAGAGGGGCAGGAAAGGGAAAAGAAGGTTAATAGTTTTAAGTCAAAATGCCTTTGATCAGGAGCCGAATGGTGAACGTTAAGGTGTGTAATGTGTAGGCATACAAGCAGAGGAACCTAATGCTGTGGACATGATTTGTTAATTCTTGTACTGAAGACATCTTCACAGTGATGATGCTTATTAAGAATATTAGAAACATTTTGAGGTTGCTCTGTAGGTCTGAAATGATACAAGGCATTGAAGGGGTATTTCACCTGAATAACACCTTGGTTTCTGAAATCAGCTGATTTGTAGTTTTGCTCTCACTTATATAAATATTACATCTTTGCAGTGTGTAAATATGGGCATGAATGTGCACAGCTTTTTTGTCCCTTACCTGATAGAATTGAAAAGTTATTTGTATATTAATTCCCAGTAAAATAATATCCAAATGTCTTCAGTTGTTAAAAACAAACATTAAAGTTGCCCCAGTAGACAATGAACCAATCCTCTTCTTAGCTTTCCTCTTTCATCAGGGAAAACAAAACTCTAGGTCAGCAAATGCCCACAGCACTACAGAGAGCTCCATCTGGGATGTGAACATTCTCATTGTCAGGAAGAAAGGCAGATAAATAATCTACGTAAAGTAATAAATGAGCACCTGCACTCTTCTCTGTTTTGAATGTGCCTGTCTTTTCACTGGAGTGTGACAGAGTGTCAGTGAGAGTTTCTCATCTCCTTTCAAGTTGGATGAACCTGATTTAATGGAAGATAGAGGAGGAGGAAGCATTCTCAGACACTGCTGCTGAAATCATTTCTTCTGATGAATTTTAATTAAAGTCCTTGTGGGGGAAAAAAAAAGGCAAGGAAAAAAAACAACAAAAAAGAGAACTCCTAACAGAAATATTGAGTCTTCTGTGTAGCAGTGTGAAAGGCATGCCCGGAACAGCCACTTGTTTTGCTTACTGTGCAGGAGAGATGTTGAGATAGAAAGAGGGCAACACACTTAATGAGGTTCTTCTGACCTGTTCTGAGATGTCTGTGTTTCCAGTATTTCCTTGTCCTCTTTCTTTCTTTCTTTCTCTACTTTTCCAGCATATTTTGTGTGCAGCCAGTCAACTATGGCGTCTCCATCTGTCCATGAGGCTATTGATGGAACCACTTAAGGGTCTGAAAATGCTCATGGCCAAAACCTGCCCAAAGTACAGACAGACTCTGTACTGTGTATGTCTGTGAGACAAATGGTTGGTTTTGTAATGTGATTGTTGCTCTATAGAAGAGCGTTCATGACCATGGATCTCCTGACAGTCTGAATTTTCCAGCCACATGAGGCGTCCTGTAAAACTCTGATGCTGGGTTTGTGCTTTCCAGTGAGGAGGCTGGTTAATGCACTGTTGGTTTGACAAAAGCTGCTTCACTACTGTCCATTGAGTTATTGGTGGTGGGTTTTTTAGTTGCAATGAAAGTTCTAGTTATCTTTGATTCTTCTGATTTGAAACTCATCCATGTGTTTAGATTTGTCTGCATTTTTGGTATTCGTCCTCCTAAATTCCGCAGTGTCAGGTTCAGTGGGTCTTTCTGATCTCATGTCCTGTGAGAATTGGTGGCAGCAATGGGAGAGTAGAACCAATTTCTGTATTATATGTGCAGAGAGCAGAGAAGGAAGTAGGAAGTTCTCTGACTGGGATGTGGTTTATACTCCTTAGGAGTCACTGACTTCTGAGAAAAGATGGAGACACACTGTTCATGTTCTGACATTTGTGTAGCAGAAATGTTTCTGTATCCTTTTCTTGAAGGTATGACGCAGATAGTGTTCTGCTCTGTTTGAGAAATACATTGTCCTACAGCTTTGTTGGAAGGAAACAATGCTAGCTGTGCTTAACAACACCCCCAAAACAAGAGTAACCTGGGCAATGCTTCCAGCTAATGGCAAGAACCTTAGAGCATGCCTGCAATTTCTATGCAAGGGGAAGTGGCAGGCCAAGTTTGGTGGTAAAGCTATTCAATATTATCAGCACAAAAACAAAAATGTCATTGTGTTCAGCTGCTAGACGTTCTCTACTGTTCCAAACAAGCATCGACAAGAGCACTGTGCTATGCAGCATACAATGTCCTTCATTCCAAGTATTTGGTAACCTCCCAGAATTATCTGTGTGACAAGCAGTGCTGCTAGATTGGTGGTGAGAAATGAAAAGTCTTTAATTTTCCTGAAAGAGAAGGAATTTCTTAGAATCTTTTCAACTACATCAGAGGTTTTTATATCTGCCTTGTTATAAACAGAGACAGAAAAGATGGAATGTTTTCACTCTAATTTTTAAAAGATGTTCATGTGACAGACATCTCAAAAGGTTTTCTTTTTCTTTAGGCATGTATTTTCTGTGTCCCCACCATGAGCTCTAGGGTTCTGTGGGCCTCTGGATTCTTGTGCTCTTGGAAAGTACGTAGCTACAGATCTGTGGGCAACTCTAAATAAAATAATGAAGGTAATATCAGTGTGGAAATATAGGTCCTATTTTGAAATAAGCTCTCTACCAACAGACACCCAACCTCATGTAAGCTTCATGGAAGCACAGCAGTCTGTTCAAATAGCAGTTATTGCAGAATCACAGGCATGTTATTGTTTCAGTGTAATACAGGTAATAAGTGCAGCATTTATGGCTGTTGCTGCCTGGTGATCACATAAGAAGAAAACAGACATGCTTTCCTTACTTTCAGCTTCCCAGTTCAGCATTTCCATATACTCCTGGGGTTATAATCCAATTATGAAACTTCAATTATTTTCTGTAATTCACTGATTCAAGAAGAACATTAACTTCTTGGCTTCTGTATAGTAGGAAACTAATAATTGAAAGGTACAAAATAATTCACAGATTCATACAATTTAAGATCCAGAAGAGTCCAGGGGATGGTCTACCATTATTTTCTGGTTGGTCCAGGTCCTTAAATTTCACTTATTCGCTCATGGACTGAATATAAAAATTTATTTTGATGTAAATAATGTTTTCCAGAAGCGCACACACTCTGGAATTGGAACTATGAGAGCAACAGCAAACCTACCATTGTTGCTAACAGTTTGTTCCTGCTAACTGTATTCCCTGGTCAGAATTTCTGAGCCACTTCCAAATAAAATTTCTGGTCTTGATTTTTACCTGTTTCATTCTTGGTATAATCAGATGAAGGATCTTTCAGATTCTCTCTTTTTCCATTCTCCTTCTGGAGGTAATTACACACTGTAATCAGTCACTTTTCTTTTTTTTTCTTTAAGAATCAAAATAGATGGAGCTGTTTAAGTCTCTGATTATAAGATGGTTTTCTCCAGCCTTTGGATAATTTAATCAAGGACTGCAGGGAAAATTTAAATGTTTTTAAAACTAATTTTTTGAGGTTAGAAATCATTTCCTTCTCATGTTTATGGACATTTGTTACTATGTTTAGTTTATGTAGACATACCTGTTCGTATGTGTCCTTCAGTGGATGAAATGAATTACCGGAACATCTGTGTTCCTAAGTAGGAGAAATGATACTCAGAAGCTGCTGTATGAATTGTCTTAGCCAGGAGTGTAAGGAGGTGCAACATGTACTCTGTGGAGATCCCCAAGCACTGATACTGGCATTATGTCAAAAGCAGAAGCTCGACTGTCAACCTCTGAGGTTTTGATTACCTTTAATTGTAAATCATGTGTCTGTCCATCTTTGCCTTTGAGTAACAAAAACCCATAGAATGAAAAAACTGCAGCACTCCTGAAGCTTTATTTTTAAAAGTAAGGAATTTTGATCTAAGCCGTGTCTCACTTAATTTTGTAGAATTTAATTTTTCTAGTCACCATTAATGTATCTCGTCCCCTCTGCTTTACTTAAATCAACAGTTAAATGGAGTATTGCTATAAAGCTTTTTAATTGCTCTACAATATTTTCACACAAATATTTCAATATAAAGATTATTAAATGCCTTATGAAGTGCATAACAAATGAATATGCACATAGAGCCAGTTCAAGCAGTTGAAGGGTTCATATAGGACAATCTCTTGACTCAGAATAAAATGAGTTCAAAGCAATTGCTTCTAAATGGAAAGAAAAACTGGTGTCTATGATGGAACAAAATGGAACATGACCAAGTCATTGGGGGAGTTTAAATGAAAGCCAAGCACTATACTCATTACATGATTTTGCTCATTGCCTACTGTCAGAATTGGGCTAAAGATGTAATTGATAGATGAGGGAGACAGGCTGTAACGATATAGCTATAATGCTATCAGCACTTTGGGAATTGTAGTTGTTTCATCTCTGTTTTCAGGGAGTGTTAAGAAAAACCTGTCTCTGTTGTAACATGGTTTTACAATGGTTAGTTCTTGCTAGATTCCTGTGTTTGTTGGTCCTTACTGAACTTACATATAGAGAAACAAGAATTTCTCTTAATCATAAGTCCACATTTCTCGTCCCTGCTATGCTATTCCCACGGTACGTTGAGGACATGGGGCTGCTGTTAGTTGAGCGCTAGCAGCTGAATCTCCCACTGGTTCTGGGCAAGTATTGCTCTGTCAGCCAGCATATGAGGCACTTTGTGCTGAGGAAGAGGTGAGTTACGGTGGCAAGAAGTGTAACTAGAGTTCATTGTTGCTGCTTGGATGATGTTGTCTGTCAGTACGATTTAGTGTGTACTGAGCCAACTATGTGGAACAGACTTGAATTCCTCATTCTCCCTCATACGTTTTTCCATTGCCCTTCCCCCCCTTTTCTTCCCTAATGCAATCCTCCTCAAAAGAGGGCTGTTTCTGTACAGTAGTCAGGCTCATAATTTGCCTAGTAGGTGCTGGTTAGCAGTGCAAGGATATTGATGAGAACTCATGTTAAATCTCCCTTCGGAGGCTGCCCTAGAGTTGTTACAACTCAAGTACATGTGGCATTTTAATCTCTCCACAAAGACTTCTGAAAGAGATTTTTAAAGCACTGTGCCACTAGTTAGTAGCTGTCACCAGTGTGTGAGGCATTTTCTCAGTGGAGAGTTTAGCAGCCCTCTGTTGCACCTGGAGCCGAAATGTCGCCGAGTAAATACATCTCTATCTTTTCAGACTGCCAAGTCACGGCAGCATCATGTCGGACCCTGGATGTTGAGCCTGTGAGAGGGATCTGTGTGCTCTCAGCAGATTTCCAGGCCTGGGTACTTTTTTTTCAGCCAGGGGACCTGCTGTGGCAGGCTGTCTGGTGGGGATGTTGGACATACTGAGGGCTCACGGGTTCAGGCCATATGCCAGCAGTGAAGTGCTTGTTGCCTCCTAACGAGGTAGCCCTCCAGTCCTGATATCAGGAGGTCTGCAGCTGGTCTGCTTAATGGTATTTAGCAACAGTATGTGCAGTAAAGTATGCTCTCCTGTTACACAGAAATCCACTAATGCTGGCATCAAGAGTGGCGGGTAATTCAATCACACCCACAAAAATGATATTAACATAACATTAAAGAGCTGTGTAGACTAGCAAAAGACAGGAAATTATGGAGTTCAGGCTTGAAACTTTATCCTTAACTCACCCATGTTATGTCGAGTTATTTGGAGATTTCCATAGAGCCTGTGATTTTTATTGGACCTACGGTGGGGTGGATTGTCCTGTTTGTCTGCAGAGGATTTCCTTGGCTAACATCGGCCAGCATGAGTGAGACTTATGTAAAAAATTGTGGCACAATGTGCAGAGTGTAGCTGGACAATGTGAGCTTTAAATATGAATTTCTTGGCTTGAGCAGTTTACTCGCACCAGCTTTTCTGAAGTGCTGCATCAGGCATCTGCTGTATTGACATTTTGCAGACCAAGTTGCAATTCAGTAGCTAAGGCCCTCTCCCAGCTTCAGAACTAATATTTTGGGTTGGCTTTTCTGTTGCCAACTGGGGGCAAATCTGTTGTTTGAAACTCCTCAAACAACAATCAGCTGTTGCCAAAAAGATTTTCCTTTGTTTTAAATTCACCTTTTGTTTTAAAGACCCTTCTGTTTATTTGAGGTAAATTCAGTGGAACTAAGCTGAGTACTAACTAAACCCACAAAAGTCAGCTTTTTTATTAATAAAGCCCATCTTTGGGAT
>NW_008677582.1:458399-460744 GCF_000695815.1 Acanthisitta chloris | reverse complement strand
CTGCTGAAGCTCGTAATGTAGCTCAATAAGCAAGGTTAACTTCATAGTGTAAAAATCATTTGTTGGAGATGGAAAAAATGGTGTTTATGTTCTTACTTGTGGCTTCTAGTCCTACCTTGTACTTCCCCTGTGCCAGCAGAGATGGTTCTTGTGAGAACCCCATGGGTCAAGGAGGAGACAGGGAGTCAATTTGCAGACTATCCACAAGATGTGTACAGAGAAGTTGTAAAGTATTTTGTGAGTACAGTAATTTTATTTTACCCATTGGCATCAGAGCCACCAAGAGATAAGGGGAGAATTGTCTATCACTCCAAGGATGGGACTTCACTGCAATCAAATGTGAGATTGCAGAGCTCCCAGAGACAGTGAAGCCAGCAGGTACACTGCTTGCAAAGCAGCTGAAACTGTGAAAAGTGCAGCGCCCAGGTATTTTCTCACATTTTCAGGCAGGTTTTGTAGGCTGTGCTGAAATGCATTCTGCCCTTGGAAAGCCTGATGTCAGTCCTCAAGTAAAACTGACGTGAGCCCGAATCACATCTGATTTAGAGCTTGTCCCCATGTGAGGGAGAAGGGGCTTCCTCTGGGAGAGAGGGAACTACATGATGGTTGTTACCTGGGAAAGATTAAAAATAAAATTAATCTAGTGCAGTGGAACTAAAGAGTGACAGAAACCAGCAACCATTATTTTACTCTCATAATAGCACATTTGGGGATTCTGTATGATATTTTCTGGAGATGATGAACTCTTGGTATGGTTAAGCTCTGAGGTTGTTCTGATTTTTCCCCTTGTGCGCTTTCTATGCTAAGGAGCTGGGGAGAAGTGCCACCGTGTCTGTCTCTGTCTCTGTGGTGAACAGGATGGTCATTAATGACCATGCATAGAACAGTAGGATGGCTGTATCCTAGGGGAAATCAATTTTCTGCAGAGAGCCAGGCTTGTAAAGAGTAGAAAATTTCCACTGAACGGGAGGAGGGGAAGGGAAGGCAAAATTGGCAGAGCAGGGATTAAAAAACACAAAGGCTTCAAAAGTGAGGGAAGACTCAAAAGGCTTTCTGTTCAAGTTGGGTTTTTTTTTCCCCCCGTCAAAACTGCACAGGTCTTGAACATACTAATCTTAGAGATGGGAGAGAAAACGACCTTTGCGAGAAGGTCTGGGATAGGGGACATGGGGAAGCTGGGGAGAAAACTGCCTGGGGTTTAGACAAACAGTGATTCTTTTTGAAAGTACGTTTTCCTTTTAGAGAACAAACCTGCAGAACTGAATCACTACTGTTTTTCACTTCCTGAAGGAGTATTTGTATTGTGGATGCTTCTGACTTTCAGAGCCATGCAGTGAAACTTGGGACTAGGTTAAAGCCAGCTGAGGTAGCTTCACACTATCCTGTAGAGTCTGTGTGACTCTGCTGTGGACAAGTCCTTGTGTTCCTCACCATGTGCAGGTGCAGCTTGGGATTCAGATAGGGTCATTTTCTTCTGCGGTTCTCCACTCTTAGGCATGCATGTCTCTTCTCGGACACAGAGATTCACGGCGTGTATCCCTCAACTTTGGGTGGTCCAGTGGCTGTGAAAGTCCTCCCCCACACTGCAAATTCTGTGGCTTTCTTGCTGCTCAAACTATGCAGCTCCAACCCTGCTGTTCCCTTTGCAGAGCTGGAGAAAGCTTGTTTGCCCTCAGATGCTGTCCTTTTACTCTCATGAGAGATTTTGAAAAAACTATTTCATAGGGAAGATAAGGGAACGAGACTGAAACTGGTGTTAAATAGCATATTCAGATAACAGCGCTAATAAGAATAAATTTACTTGGACTTTTTAAGGTATGTTTGTTTGTTTATGTGTCTGAAAAATGTAAGCAGACATAGCTCGTTGCATCTCAAACAAGAGCATGTTTGTTTGTTTATGTGTCTGAAAAAATGTAAGCAGACATAGCTCATTGCATCTCAAACAAGAGGATGATTCTTTTCTGATTCTGCTCAATATTAAAGGCTAAACTAGAGATAACATACCCATAAATATGGAAGCTTGAACAAAGAAGCTGTTGTCCTGAGAATGTGGGAATCAAAAAGAAACTGAAGTTGGAACTTAGGAAATTGTTTTACAAAATGGAATGTCGCATGTAGAATAACATTTAATGGCTCTCAAAAATTGCAAAACAGGGCGAATCTGCAGGTCTTTCTCTTGATCTCTGTGGTCTCTGGAGCAGACTCAAATAAAGTGAAGGGCAGAGGCATATGGGGAATTACTAGCTGGAGCAGACCTTTTCTTCTGCTTTGGCATCTTATTCAAGATGTTGGTCTTTTGAGAACTTCTTTCTTGAACAGCAGAAAGGAGAAGGGTTGGAAGCTCC